>NC_072376.2:147031439-147334469 GCF_028885625.2 Pongo pygmaeus
GGTGTGCTGCACCCATTAACTCGTCATTTAGCATTAGGTATATCTCCTAATGCTATCCCTCCCCCCTCCCCCCACCCCACAACAGTCCCCAGACTGTGATGTTCCCCTTCCTGTGTCCATGTGTTCTCATTGTTCAATTCCCCTCTATGAATGAGAATATGTGGTGTTTGGTTTTTTGTCCTTGTGACAGTTTACTGAGAATGATCATTTCCAGTTTCATCCATGTCCCATTTTTCATTTTTATTCAATAGTTTGGTAGAATCTGGCAGTGAAGCCCTAAGGTCCTGGGCTTTTCTTTGATGGAGGACTTTTTTACTCTTACTTCAATCTCATTAGTTTTTATTGGTCTCTTCAGGTTTTCTGTTTCTTCGTGGTTCAATCCTGGTAAGTTGTACTTGTCCAGGAATTTGTCAGTTTCTTCAGGTTTTCCAATTTGTTGGCACATAATTGCTCATAATATTAGCTAATAATTATTTGTATTTTTGTGATACCAGTTGTAATGTTTCCCTTTTCTCATCTCTGATTTTATTCGGGCATTTTCTTTTGTTTTCTAACTAATGGTAACTATCTAAAGATATGTCAATTTTGTTTATCTTTTCAAATAATCAAGTTTTTGTTTGGTTGATCTTCCATGTTGTTCTTTTAGTCTCAATTTTATGTATTTCTTCTTTGATCTTTATTATTTCTTCCCTCCTATTAATTTTGTGTTTGATTTATTCTTGCTTTTCTACTTCTAAAAGGTGAATTGTTAGGTTATTTGAAGTCTTTCTACTTTTTTTGATGTAGATGTTTATTGCTAAAACCTTCCAAGAACTGTTTTTGCTTGTTTTGATATACTGTGTTTCCATTTTCATTTTTGTCTCAATTTTTAAAATTTCTTTTCTAAATTTATTTAATGGCCCATTTGTTGCACAGAAGCAGGTTGTTTAATTTCAATAAATGTGTACAGTTTCCAATATTCCTTCAGCTATTGATTTATAGTTTTATTCAATTATTGTCAGAAAAGATAATGGATAAGATTTTGATTTTTAAACATTTTTTAGGACTTGTTTTGTTACCTCATAGATGGTCTAAATGTTCCATGTGCTGATAAGAAAATGTGTATTCTGCAGCTGTTGGGTGAAATGTTCTGCAAATGTCTGTTAGGTCATTTGGCCCATGATACAGTTTGACTTTTCTTTGTTGATTTGCTGTCTAGATGATTTATCCATTAATGAAAGTGGGGTATTGAAGTCCCCCCCTTAGTATTATTGTATTGCAGTCAAATTCTCTCTTTATGTCTATCAGTATTTGTTTTACATTTTTTGGGTGATTTGGGGTTGAGTGCAATATATTCATAATTGTCTTAAGTTCTTGCTATACTGACCCCTTTATCATTATGTAATGGCTTTCCTTGTCTTTTTTATTTTATTTTTATCTTTCTTTACTTAAAGTCTCTTTTATCTGATATGGTTATAGCTACTCTTGCTCTTTTTTGGTTTCCTTGTACGGAGATACTTTTTTTTTAACCCTTTCATTTTCAGGCTGAGTGTTTCCTTGCAGGTGAAGTATGTTTCTTGTAGGTAGCATATAGTTGAGTTTGGTTCTTACAGATCTATTCAGTCCCTCTGTTTTTTAATTGGATAATTTAATCCATTTCCATTTAAGGTTATTAACTATAGGTAAGGGTTTACTGCTACTGTTTTGTTACTTTTTTTAAAAATTGTTTTGAAGATCCTTTCTTCCTTTTCTGTCTTCTTGTATGGTTAAGTGATTTTCCCTAATATTATGTTTGGTTTCTGTGCTATTTATTTTTAGTGTAATTATTATAGATTTTTGCTCTGTGGTTACCATAAGGCTTATAAAAGCATCCTATAGTTGTAACAAGTTATTTTAAACTTATAGTGACGTAACTTTGATCTCAAAGAAAATAAAACTCTATAACACAATTCCCCTCTCCATTTGGATTTAGCAATGTTTCAATTTACAAGTTGTTATATTGCCTATCTCTTAAACTATTGTTTTAGTTATTATTGTATTTAAAAGTTTTTCCTTTTAGTCTTCCCACTTAATATATAAGTAGAAAGACTCTGGTTTACTTATCATGAATACAGTATCCATAGTATTCTAACTTTGTTTCTTTACTTTTATCAGTGAATTTTATACGTTCAGATGTTTTATTGTTACACGTTAGTGTACACTTCTTTCAGATGGAAGAACTCCTTTTAGCATTTCTTTTTTAAAAATCGTTATTTATTTTTTAAAATTTTACCTTTTATTTTATATACCAAAGGGTACTTGTACAGGTTTGTTATATGAGAATACTGCATGATGCTAATATTTGGGATACAGATCTCATTACCCAGGTGGTGAGCATAGTACCCAATAGGTAGTTTTTCAACCCATGACTTCCTCTCTCCTTCCACCATCTAGAAGTCTACAGCATCTAGTGTTCCCATATTTATGTCCATGTGTACTAAATCTTTAGCTTCCACTTATAAATGAGAACATGTAGTATTTAGTTTGCTGTTCCCACATTAATTTGCTTAAGATTATAGCCTCAAGCTGCATCCATGTTGCTGCAAAGGACACAATTTTATTATTTTTTATGGCTGTGTAGTGTTCCATAGTGAACATGTACCACATTTTCTGAGGCAGATCTGGTGTTGATGAATTACCTCAGTTTTTGCTTATCTAGGAAAGTCTTTACTTCCCTTTCATGGTTGAAAGATAGCTTTGCCAGATACAGTTTTGTTGGTTGGCAGAGGGTGTTTGTTTGTTTGTTTATTTGTTTGTTTTGTAGTTTTGTTTTCTCTCTTCAGCACTTTGAATATAGCATTTCAGTCTCTCCTGGCCTACAGCATTTCTGCTGAGAAATGTGCTCAACACCATATTGAGTATCTGTTGAAAGTAAAATATTTATTTTCTCTTGCGAGTTTGAGTATTTTTTTCTATGTATTTCAGTTTTGCTAAATTGATTATAATGTGCTTTGGGAAATCCTACTTTTTATTGAATTTGATTAGTGACTTCTGAGATTCCTGAACCTGGATATTGTCATATTTCTCCTGATTTAAAAACTTTTCAGGAATTATTTTCTTAAATGTGTTTATAGGCCTATTTCTCTCTCATCTTCCCCAAAAATTCCAATTATGTGGAGATTAGTTTACTTGATGGTTTCCCGTAATTCTTATAGATCTTCTTCACTCTTTTTAAATACTTATTTCTTTTTGCTTCTCTGATTGGGTAATTTTATATATTCCATCTTTAAGTTCACTAATTCTTTTCTCTTTTTGATCAAGTCTGTTGTGACAGCTCTCTAATGAGTTTTTCGGTTCAGTTATTTTAATTTTTATTCCTTGGACTTTTAATATTGTTTCTATTTTTTCAAGTTTCTCATTTTGTTAATTGATTGTTTTTTAATTTTTATTTAGTTTCTATCCATATTTCTTTGTGATTTTCTAAACTTCTTTAGGGGTTCTCCAGATTTGGAATGGCTGAATTCCCAGCCATTATTTATATAGAGAGAGGAAGAGATTTTTCTGAATGCTCTGTCAGACATCTTACAGACGTTTAATTATTCTGGATCCATTGATGGAGCCTCCTTGATGCCTTTTGGTGAGTTCATATCTACCTGAGTTTTCACCATTTTGATGTGCTTATGTTGATGCCTGCACATTTGAGGAGACACCCACCTCTTCCAGTTTTTGCAGATGTTCTTTGGTGATGTTAGGGGTTATGTCTTAGTATTAAATTTAAACACTTGAATGTTGTTTCAATTCCTGGGAAGGACTTACGGTGAATATCGGAACTAAAATACTGTACTGAAACTAAATTATTGCCTGTCATTTTTTTCTCAGTCTCAGGATGACTTATGTTAAGCTGAGCACTAGATCTTAAATACCGCCCCAAACTATATTGCTGCCCTGACATTATTTCCCATTCTAGGGAAATTTTACGGGGACACTAAACCATGTAGTTGTTTATAGGCAAGGGTAAGGCTCTATGCAAGCACCTGGGCTTTGTGGAAACTCCAGCTAGGAATGTAAACCTTCCCTAAAATTGTGCCTCCTGTGTTGCTATGGCTCCTACCAATCTCCTCAACAGGGTGTCATCACTGCCTACAGTACAGAGTAGCCATCAAGATCTATGCACCAGTCACTGCAATCAGCACGCTGCTTTTTCTTTTCAATTCACCTCAGATGGTTAGGCCTCCTGGCACTCCCATTAGTTTCCACAGGACAGGACTGGAGTAGATTTCCTGTAAAGATTTGCAGAGCAATCTGAAGATTGTACTTCCACTTTTAATTCCCTCCTCTCACCTCAGAGACCACAGGTCTACAGAAATTATTATTACATTTTTAATTTTTATTTTTCAGATGGAGTCTCACTCTGTTACCCAGGCTGGAGTGCAGTCACATGATCTTGGCTCACTGCAACCTCTGCTTCCTGGGTTCAAGTGGTCCTCAGTCTTTTGAATAGCTTGAATTATAGGCACCAGCCACCATGCTCAGCTAATCTTTTTTTTTGTATTTTTAGTAGAGATGGGGTTTCACCATGTTGGCCAGGCTGGTCTGGAACACCTGACCTCAAGTGATCCACCCACCTTGTCCTCCCAAAGTGAGAGGATTACAGGTGTGAGCCATCACGCCAGACTGGTCTAGAGAAATTCTCTGTGAGAGGTGTTATGCTAGTTTTGGGGAGAGAGTAGCACACTTTAAAATGACCATTTATTTTACTATTCATGGCTTCTGTCAGTTCTATGAACTTAAAAGCTTTCTTGGCTTCTCCCCTGAGTTCTGGTTTATTCAGAGTGATAGTTTTGTCTTTAAATAGTTTCTAATTGTATTTTTGTTGGGGAAGTAATGCCAGGAGATATTCTGTTTCACCATCTTGCTGATATCACTGATGAAACTGCATCAGAAATTTTATACACTGTTACTTAAAGGGTAGGATGCTAAAGGCACTTTGAAAAAATATTAAAATTTGATTTGTGGAGTAGAAGACATACAGACTCTATGGATCATAATTCCCATTTCAGATATACATCTTGAAGATATTCATTCGTGTATAACTCTCTTCATATCTCTCATGCCTTCAATACTTATAAGTATATAACAGTAATCCTTTTTTGGCACACTTTTAGACCCTGGACAATATTTTATAGTAAAATTTTGGATGCAAGCATATAATATTTTTATTTTGTAGAATGAAGAAGGCATGTCTTCAAAGCAGAGCTCTCAAGGAGTTTTAAAATAGAATATGTATGGAAGTTTAGAATAAGGAAGAAAAACATTTTGTTAAAATCCGGTGCCTATGAAGCGCTGAAAATTATTTCATTTATCCAAAATCACTCAAAATGAGTACTCAAAATTACTCATTTTTATTTTTAAAAATCAATATTCCAGGATAACACTTTGGTGTTTTAAGCATCCCTTTTCTTCTCTACCAAGATAAAGTGAGCTCCCTGATAATTAGGTTATAATCATTGATTTGTGTATTTAAATTGGGTAGAAACAACCTCTCATAGGTCCATAAGCACTGAAGAAATCTTAGATTTTATCAAGCTAGGTTCACTCATTTAATTCCTAAAGAAAGTACCTTGTGAGGTAATATATATCTAACATATATCTAAAGGGATATATTTATGAACACATAAAACATTCTTTTCCTCTTTTTCATGATTTTATATTCAAACTTATATAGCTCATAACTTCTTCTCACAACCCAAAACAAATTCTGCCTCTCAAGCAAAACAGTTTGATCCTCAAAAGGAAATGAAGTTATTCATCGAAACCTTGGCACTAAAAAGCTCCCAGAAATCCATAAATGGTAGTTTGTACTCTTACTTCATTCTTTTTACCATGTTCCCTTTTACTTTTTTCCCCTTACTCAAGAGAAATGGCTGAAGAAATAACTTCTTTGTCCACTTTCTGATCCCAGAGTAGATAATATCCTGCTTATAATATATATATGTATTTTATTACTGTTCAATTTATTTTTCAAATTTTCATAGTAATCACATGCAAAGTTTCCTCTATTTTAAAAGGAATTTTAATTTAATTTTAAATTAATTTTAATTTAATTTAAAAGGGTTTTTAAAAATGTAACTAATATAGAGATACATACTCTCTATCCTGTGAAACATGGATAGATTTGCCTAAAATTGCCTCTTTTGAAGAAGTTAATGACTTCCCTGGATTTCTTTGGATTAACAAAAAATCATGTTCTTGAAATACACTCTGGCCTCAAGTCTCCACAATCACATATGTCATTTTTATTTTGTGGCATATCATTGCAGAGAAAAAAAAAACTCATTTTTTTCGCTAGTATCAATCAATACATAGGTAGCTAGCTAGATAAATAGATAAATGATAGACAATTTTCAGGCCAGAGTAGCTCAGATTTAAATAAAAGCTTACAGATATAATGAATGGCTTGTATTATAGCAACTCGAATATACTTCTCTCTATATATATATGTCAGTGTGCGTGTGTGTGTGTGTGTATACATATTTTAGTTTGTCAGGTTTCATCGTTGCTCTAAATTCCCAAGCTCTATTTTCTATCTAACTAGGTCCTCACAGATTCTGCTACTCTTTCTTTTTCCTTCTATTTATGCTCCATGTTAAAAGCAAAATTTACTCCTCTTGCCCCATACAGCAACTCCCCCATTGCTAACAAACAGTTCTTGGTGGAGGAGTTATTAGAGCTCAAGTTCACAGTCTACCTTTGCCATCACAAAGCAACCCTTTTCCTAAACAAATATTAAAAAGGTAAGAGAAATTCTGGTTCTTGTAGATAGAATATCCTCTTGTTTGTTGTAATTGTAAAAGTGATACTTGCATTATTTGAATTTTAACATATATCTAAAGGGATATAGAAACAGAAGTGAATATTTTCCTCCTCAGCCACTTTCTTTCCACCACATTATGATTATCCAGTGCTTAACAATTTATTGTATTGTTGCATAAATTTTCAGTGCATATAAAAACATTTTGCAAGGTTTTTTCTTCAAGTATGTATCTTGGATATGCATTTGTGTCTGCATCTAAAATTTTAGTGTTTAACAGTGGCAGAGTGTTAAATCATTTAATGAAACAATGACAAATGTTTACCATTATCCTATCTCCCTGTCCTGCTCTCTCTATTTTACTGTCTCATTATTTGGCAAAATCATGTGAATACTTGAAGAATTTCCTTGTGTGTCTGTGCATATGTGTATGTGTGTGTGTGTGTGTGTGTGTGTGTGTGTATGTCAGGGAGAAAAAGGTCTATCAAGAGCTTATGGCATAGGAGGATATCCCCAGAACAAAATTCTTTTTTCCAAACACAACAAGCATTATCCATTAATTTAATTGCTTACCACAGGAAGATAAATATTGCAATTCCGGATCACTTCTCCAAAAGTTTCAAGTTCCCTCAGAACATCCAGTTCTCAACTTCTCAAGGACAGAATTCCAGCTTTTGGCTGCTAGACTATTTCTGCCAAATTCCCACTAATTCAAAATAAAATATTTGGACGGAAAGAGTAAGGAAATAGCTGAGGGAATAAACAAGTCAAGTTCGACTCTGCACAAAATCTTGAATGCCCGATATAATTCAATACTTACAACATCCTATGATACAGCTATTTTTAAATCAAATCTAGTGCAGGTGAGAAACTAGGCTTAGAGAGTTGAAGCAATTTTCTCAATGTCTCTGCATGTGCTATTTCTGTTACTTTATATCATTTTCTTGTCAAAGAAAGAAAAACATCTCCCAAAAGATATACCTAAAAATGCCTGAAGTTGTTGCACTGTGTGGTCTTCCCTTGTATTAGCCCATTTTCATATGGCTACAAAGAAAAACCTGAGACTGGGTAATTTATAAAGAAAAGGAGGTTCAATGAACTCACAGTTCCACATGACTGGGGAGGTCTCACAATCACGGCTGAAGGCAAAGGAGGAGCAAAGGCATGTCTTACATGGTGGCACACAAGAGAATCTGTGTAGGGGAACTGCTCTTTACAAAACCATCAGATCTTCTGAGACTTAATCACTATCATGAGAACAGCACAGGAAAGACCTGCCCTTATGATTCAATTACCTCCTACTGGGTCCCTCCCATGACATACGGAGATTATGGGAGCTACAATTCAAGATGAGATTTGGTTAGGGACACAGCCAAACCATATCATTCCGCCCGGACCCCTTCCAAATCTCAGGTCCTCATATTTCAAAACCAATCATGCTGTTCAAAAATTACCCAAAGTCTTAACTCATTTCTCCATTAACGCAAAAGTCCATGGTACAAAACCTCATTTGAGACAAGTTCCTTCCACCTATGAGCCTGTAAAATCAAAAGCAAGTTAGTTACTTCCTAGATACAAAAAGGGTACAGGCATTGGTAAATACAGACATTCAAAATTAGCCAAAACAAAGAGGCTACAGGTCCCATGCAAGTCCAAAATCCAGCAGGGCAGTCAAATCTTAAAGCTCCAAAATGATCTCCTTTGACTCCATGTCTCACATCCAGGTTAGGCTGATGCAAGAGGTGGGCTCCCATGGCGTTTGGCACCTCCTACTCTGTGGCTTTGAAGGGTACATCCCTCCTCACGATTGCTTTCACGGGCCGGTGTTGAGTGTGTATAGCTTTTCTAGGTGTACGGTGCAAGCTGTTGGTGGATCTACCGTTCTGTGGTCTGAAGAATGGTGGCCCTCTTCTCACAGCTTCACTAGGTAGTGCCGCAGTGGGGACTTGGTCGGTGCTGCAACCCCTCATTTTCTTTCTGCACTGCCCTAGCAGAGTTTTTCCATGAGGGAGAATCTGCAGCACAACTCTGTCTGGACATCTAGGTGTTTCCATACATCCTATGAAATCTAAGCAGAGGTTCCTAAACCTCAATTCTTGACTTCTGTGCACCCGTCAGCCCAAAACCACATGTAAGCTACCAAGGTTTGGGGCTTGCACCTCTAAGGCAATGGCCTGATCTGTACATTGGCTCCTTTTAGCCATGATTGGGACACAGGGCACCAAGTCCTGAGACTGCATAAAGTAGCAAGTCTTTGGGGTCTGGACCATGAAAGCATGTTTTCCTCCTAGGCCTCCCAGCTTGTGATGGGAGGTGCTGCCATGAAGACCTCTGACATGCCCTGGAGACATTTTCCCCATTGTCTTGGTGATTAACATTTGATTCCTGGTTACTTATGCAAATTTTTGCAGCCAGCTTGAATTTCTCCTCAGAAGATGTTTTTTTTTCTTTTCTACCGCATCATCAGGCTACAAATATTCTGAACTTTTAAGCTCTGTTTCCCTTTTAAACATAAGTTCCAATTCCAAAGCATATCTTTGTGAATGAATAAAACTTAATGCTTTTAAGTTATGTCTTGAACACTTTGCTGCTTAGAACTTTCTCCCACTAGTACTCTAAATCATCTCTGTCAAGTTCAAAGTTCCACAGATCTCTAGGGCATGGGCAAATAGCCACCAGTGTTTATGCTAAAATATAGCAAGAATCACCTTTGTTCCAGTTCCTAGTAAGTTCCTTATCTCCATTTGAGACCACCTCAGCCTGGACTTTTTGGTCAAAACAATTCAACCAGTCTCCAGGAAGCTCCAAATTTTCCTACATCTTCCTGTCTTCTTCTGAGCCCTCCAAACTGTTTCATCACCTACTTGTTACCCAGTTTCAAAGTTGCTTCCATATTTTTGGGTATCTTCATAGCAGTACCTCACTCTACCAATACCAATTTACTGTATTAGTCCATTTCTATACTGCTATGAAGAAATACCCAAGACTGGGTAATTTATTCAAAAGAAAGACGTTTAATAGACTCATTATTCCTCATGGCTGGGGAGGCCTCACAATCATGGCAGAAGGTAGAACAACAAAGGCACTTCTTACATGGTGGCAGGCAAGAGAACCTGTGCAGGGGTACTTCCCTTTATAAAACCATGAGATGTCATGAGTTTTCTTCACTATCACGAGAACAGCATGGGAAAAACCTGCCCCCATGATTCAATTACCTCCCACCGGCTCCCTCCCATGACATGTGGAGATTATGAGAGCTATGATTCAAGATGAAGTTTGGGTGGGGACAGAGCCAAACCGCATCATCCCTTATACTAATTGAATATCTGCCTTATGGTTGATGAGATTGTTGGAATAAACTGCATAGATAACTTTAAATGGTGCTTATCCTGAGGCGGCCAATACATTGGCCCTCATTGATGTACTCAACAATACTCCATTTGGTTTGTGACAAGACTTAAGGGTTGATGACAGAGTTTTGTTATCCGAAAATGTCGTATAATGAAATCTTCTGTTTTTATAGACAGGAAAATGAGTATGAGATGTTGCGGGGTATCTGTCTAATAACAGACATATTTTATGGTGAAACTGAGATTCCTCTGTGGTCTTATATTTCCTCTGAGCAAAACCATGCTGGTGAACTAGAACATCTACAAATAATCATGTATCTCATGGGATAAATCCTATAGAAATGGTGAATCGCATCAAACAATGGTTTAAGGTAAACCTAAATCTGGAAAGATCACAAGAAGACTGAGAGATATAGCCATCTCATCTTTGGTGTTTATATTTGAAGGATTAAACTGAAAGGACAATTAAATATGAAGTACTTGTTTCAACCAGTTTGTTCTCACTTGTCCAGATTTAGTTTTTCTGCTAATCAACTTTAGTTCTCAGAGATAAAACTAAAACAAAAGTAGCGACAAGTAGATGCTTGCTAGTATTCAGGCCGTCAGTAGCTTTAAGAATAAATTTCTATATGTTGACGAAAAATTAAAGTGAAACAGGAAACAAAACATATGTTTCATTATGAAAAATAACAAAGTAAACAATTATTATACTGTAAGAATAGTATGTATTTTATGAAAGGGCTTTTCTATCAAACTTCAATTATTAATACTTATTTTTAATAATATTTTATTGTAATTAAGTTTTAACTTATGTTAAAGTGATTTGAAGTGATTAACAAAGTCTGGTACTAAATGTTTTATTTTTCCTTTCTATGTCTACAAATGAATTTACAAATCTCTTTAAATTGTGGAAAATTTTGAAAATAATTGTTCATGTGCTGTGTAATGTGCTTTCTTTAGTGAAATCTTCACATAATGCCATGATCATGCAGTGTTTTTATGTTGCAGATCAAAAACAAGAGAAAGCATGGTAGCATTATTTTCCAAGGTGTTAGCACAGGTTTATTTTCCCATAATAATGGAGTCCAAGTAGCTGGCAGAAACATTTTAAAATATCAACTTTCAAATGTAGCTGCACAGTTTAAATTCAGTCATATTTCACATCTGTGTTATGCAGCTCTATCCTAACAGGGGTAGAATCCAGAACACAATCTGTGTTAGAATGGCCTTGAAAGTAAAATGAGAGAACTCTTCACCTGCCCACTGATGTTCTTTGTGCTGTACACAGAAGCAACAAACACAGGTTCAAGCTGCTGAAAACAAACAATTAGAAATCAAATCAAAGCCTGTTTGGCTTCACAATTGAATGCTGAGATGCAATAGGAATTGTAACAATGCAAAGTAATAGCCTGCCGAATTCAATGAATATGGCTTAATACTTTTAGACCACAGCAAGACTTGGGTAAAATTAAAAAGTAATGTAAAGCTCTTTGGTATGCTCTACTAAATTAGTATTCTGAGGCATGTGTCTACACACCATACATAATGAAGACTGTTGGTTTCATTTACAGACACTGGCTACATTAGCTAGCACTAATGTGTAAAAACATATTGTATGCTGGTCTATAGAGGCACTCCAAATTTTCATTATGTTTTAGTCAAAAAGTGCTTGTTTTGCAGGATGGAATCCATGTCAATAAAATGGATTGGGTGTCACTTAAACCAAGTGACATGCTAATCTTCTAGAGGCCTCTGTCCTTAATCTCTAAAGGACATAAGTCAGTTTAGAAGCATGAGCTGTTCTCACAGGTAGCAACTATTGAGCTCTTTAATGTAAATTCAAAAGCAAAGCTTATCAGTGTGTTTCAGAAATTGCTTCAATGTGAGTTGCTGTCTATGAAAAAAAAAAAATCCCCCTACTTCCTCCAAATCCATGGGCAACTTCCAAGTTTTTATAGTGCCTGGGAGCACCATTTAATTATAAAGAAATTGGTTTTGGTGATAGCTGCCCTATGACCAATTGGATTAGAGGCATTTCTTCTGGCTGTTATTAAGGTAACTTTACTATTGCCCTTGTATAGTTAGGCATGATCAAAATATTAAGCAAAGCAATGTCTCAATCCAGAATTTCAAGACCCAGTACCTAGATGTTTTTAAAGTACAGCTATAACTAACCATTTAATAACAAAAGAAAAGAGTAATGGGATTGGGATTAATAGTTCTTTAGTTTGTAGAGAGAGTTACAAAATGTGGAAAATGACACTAATTTAATTTCTAATATTTTAACATTGCATTTGTTATATCATAGGAAAGCTAGAAAAGCTCAAAGAAAAATTGCAAGACGTTTCCAGAATCTAAGAGCTAAATTAGTTGACAATAAAAACTTTAAAACACAAAATTAAATAGAAGTCTCCATTCTGTATATATTTTATTTTCTAAATACCAAATAGTATACATTTTCTGCTCATTTGCTCCAAATAGAATAAAATGCAATCATTACTGGAAGTTATTACTTCAGTAGAGTACACTGGAGTATATTCTACTCCAATATAACACTTTCCACAAAAGAGTAAGAGTCTCACATCTATGATTATTTCTGGTATTACATGACACTCTGTTCATAAATACACACATGAAATCTTGAAAGCATGCATTGCACTAAAATTAGAATCACTAACATAAAAAGATGTAATCGACAGAATAAAATGATAAAATATTCCATTACTTCTGAGAGCAAAGCAATAGGCTAATAGCTAATAAGTAATGAAGTTAATGAGTATGCTTGAATGCAGGGATATTTTCTTTAAATTGGAATTAGCAAATACCTTTTTTAAAATTTAAACTATTTTTAAGAGTGTGTGCAAAATATATTTTTCATTCAGGAAATAAAATATGCTGATTCAAACTTTATTTTCATTGGATAATTTCAGGTGTCACTGACTTGCATTGTTAATATAAGTATCATTTCTTTTAATTGCTTATCTATAAACACCGAAGGATATCGAGTAGTATCTGTAATGATTCCAGGATAAAGCAGTCCCATTTCTCTCTTTAATATGTTTTTCATATTAACTTGTTTTATTCCCACATTCTTAGAATAAATAATGTATGTGTTGTTGAATAACTCAATGCATATTGTGAGCTCTAGTTAATGAAAAATTAGATTTACAATGATAAATTAGTTTGCTGGTAGCAGTAAAATACAGATTATTTTTACTTAGTTGCAAAATGATGACAAGCTAAAATTTTGGGACCATTGCCAAAGGATTAGTACTATCAAAGACATAATATAAATGCATCGTAATGACACATTTAGGAGGAAACATTTTAAAAAATCATTTTGAAAATAATATTTTATACAGCTAGAAGGATGTTGATTTTGTTGCAAGTATAAATTTAAGAAATATTTAAACATGTAAGTTAGTATGTCTTAATGAAATAAAAACATAAGTATGTGTAGAATTAACATTAGTCAGCTTTGAACACTATACACGTAAGATATTCCTTCACATAATTAAAATTTTTGTGTGTCAATAAATATATAAGTAAACATGAATTCTAACATAAGTTATATAGTGTTGTTCTTGATTTTTATCCAGTGTTCTTAGGCAAGAACATTGAAATCTTTTTTATCTATTTTTATATTAAAATACTTTATTAACTACATATAAAATACTCAATTGGTTTTGGTTTTTTTGTTTGTTTGCTTAAGGAAGATGATTATGATAGAATTGTTTGTGTTTCTTAAAAGAAACTTGGGATTAACATTTGTCTCTAAAATATATGAAGTTCATGTGATTCCTTTGATGTCTCCAAACTGACGCTCAGCTGTTGGAAAATGTTCTTTGTTTTGTGTGACATTTGCTCACAGATGTTTCTGCATGATTCTGTCCACAACTGTTTGTTCTTTTAAGTGTCTGCCAATCTGAGAGCATCAGTATATGTAATGCATGGACATATATTCATAGAAACAAATACTTAAATGATAAATAATTTAAAAATAGGGATAAAAGTGCTTTGAAATACACTGTAATAGTTGCTTTCTACATTCTGTGATTAGAGTTTAAAGGATATTTAAAATGTGTGAGCACAAAAAAATATATTTAAAGAAAATGAAGAAAAAAGAGAGAAAAAAAGCAATAATTGAATACAAAACTGTATTTCCAGAGGAGACACTTTTTTTTTTTCTTTTGGAAAGTAGAAAACTACTTACGTAAATTTCTTTTCTTTCTGTAAACAAATGAAGAAACACAAAGTTAGGAAATAAATAAAAAAAATAATACTGGGTAATTAACCAAAAAAAAGTCATAATAGAGTGCTGCGAAATGATATATTTACATTTTAAGTTTATATATGTATATAAAATAGTGTAGACAAGAAGTATATATATTTATTTTCCCTATAAGTATTATAGTCTTATTCTGGAAACTATTAGGGTAATTCAGAAAACTATCACTCTGCATTGCTACATCAAAAATATCATTGTTCTGGAATAGATCTTGAGGATAAGTAAAAAAGGTAGTGGAATTGAAATGATATCTCAAGCTTATTGAATTGCGATATATCAATATTGCTTTTCTTGGTTTGAAAATGTATCACGGTAATATAAGATGTCAACATCAGGGAAAATAGTAAAGACTATATGGAAAACTGTTGTAAATCTAAAAATATGCCAAAATCAAATGTTTATTTAAACATACATCATATGTTGTTGTATTAGAGATGTAGCCTTTAGCCATTCATTTAGCAGAGATTGATTCAATGCTACTGGTGCTGGTCCCTCAACTTGGCACAAAGTGGGCAGTGAGATAATTAAAACCAAACTACGTAACTCAGAAAATACAGAAACCAAGCTGGGTGCAGTGGCTCATGCTTGCATTTCCAGCACTTTGAGAGGTTCAGGCAAGAGGATTGCCTGAGGCCAGGAGTTTGAGACCAGCCTGGGGAACACAGTGAGACCTCATTTCTATTTTTTTTTAATTAACTTGGCAGAGTGGTACACACCTGTAGCCCCAGCTACTAGGGAGGCTAAGGTGGGAGGATTGCTTGAGGCCAGGAGTTTGGGCTGGGTAACAAACAAAAAAAGAATTAAGAAGGAAAAGAAAATATAGAAACCAAGGTTACTGCCCTCATGAAACTTACAGGCTCATATAGCGAAGATTTGCTAATCATATGAAAAAATACAGATATACAATGATAAATTCTAATTATTTTACCATTAAATTTTAATGATAATTTTAATATGGGAAATGCTTATTGTTGAGAGAGAAAATTAAAAAAGAAGTGCCACTGTAATTTTTAAGAGATTTAAAAAAATTGTGCTAAAATACACACAAGATAAACTCAACAATTTTTAAGTGTACAATTAAGTAGCATAAGTATATTCACATTGTTGTGGAACTATCATCCCTATCATTCTCCAAAACTTTTTTAACATTGTAAACTGAAATTATCTACTCCTTAAACAATAACTCCCTATTTCTTCCTCCACACAGCTCCTGGTCACCGCTATTCTACTTTCTCTATTTACCTCATATAAGGTAAATATGTGTATAAGTGGAAATGTGTAGTATTTGTTCTTTCGTGTCTGGCTTATTTAATTATCAATGTTTTCAAGACTCATCCATGTTGTAGCACATATCAGAAAATCATACCTTTTTAAGGCTGAATAATATTCTATTTTATGTGTATGCTATTCTTTGTTTATCCATTCATATGTTGATAGGCATTTGGGTTGCTTCTACCTTCTGGTTATAATAAAGCTGCTATCAACATCAGTGTACAAATATCTGTTCATATTTCTGCTTCCAATTTTTTGGGGTACTCAGAAGTGGATTACTGGATCATATTCTATGTTTAATTTTTTTTTGAGAAATTGACATGCTATAATCCACCACTGCTGTTTTTAAGCAAAACCTAATGTGTACAATGAGAAGGTCAATTGAAGAGTATGTTAGATAGTGATGAGGAGGCGAAGGGCATTGGAGGGAAGAGAAAATTTGAAACTGAGGTGACATCATGATGCAGAGGCCCTGAGGCCACATTGGCTAGTTCTGAAGATGCTGAAGGCTTAAAGGAGGACAACATGTGGTTGGCCATGAAGACAGGAAAGGAATTGGGTTAAACACAATGTGCAGACCTGGTAAGGTGCCAGATGAGACAAGATTATGTAGGCCACTGCAGTGTGTTTTCATTTTATTCTCTGTACAAAGAAAACACTGTGACAAATTTTCAAGTAGGACTATACTAGGGCTTAAATTTTATCATATGAAAAATAGGAATAAGGCAAGAACATATGAAGTGAGACACCTTAAGAGGCTATTATCAAATTTCTCCAGGTATGACTTTATTATTACCTTGCATGAGGATGGTGGGGTTTGTGATATGGACTTAGGAAACTTGGTGATGAATCCAGTATAGGAAGTATAGGAGGTAAGAGAGATAGAGGTGGCAGGATTAACTTACAGCTTTTTGTTTGTAACAGCTCAATGGATGTTTGCATCATTTACCAATGAGGAAGAGATTGTGGGGGAACATGTTGGTTTGGGAAATTTCAAATTAGAAGTGCCCATTAGAGATATGAAAATCCTATAATTTAAAAAGTCTCTCCTTGAGTTTAGAGTTACCTAAAGACAAAAAACTTTAGAAATTTTTATTTTTTTCAGATTTGACTTAACCTGCAGAGATACAGTGATCCTACAGAGTAAGTGTTTTTTTTTTCTTTTTTTGTTCATTTTACTCTGAAAGTCAAAGATGACTGCATTATTAAAAGAAAAGAAAGATAACAAAATGTACCTGAAACCTTCCTTCAAAAATCATTTTATTTCATAGAGACATTAAAATTTGTTACTCACAATTACCTGGTAAATTTACCCTATATAATTTGTCAAATCTTGTAATTCAGGCAAAATATGTACTACCTTTTCAATATATTAATACAAAATGACCTGACTATACAAAACTAATTCACTGTATATATCTGAAATCTCACAGTTGACTTTGTTTTATAGATTTCTTCTCAATTTTATTGTCTTCTGCCTTAGTAGAGTGTTCTCTGTATATTACATTTTAGTCATTACTACTGTTTGGTTGGACTTTGTGAAGTCTGTTTTTTTTTCTTTTTCCTTATGAATAGAAGTGTCCTGGCAGAGAAAATCAATTTGTCACCCATTCTTAGGACTGTAAAACTGTTGCCACTTGGTCACTTACAATCTTAGTGTGCATTGAATGTTATTGGTTTTATGCCATCTCACAAGTAGCTCTTTGCCTTTGATATTTTACAATATTATTATGTAATCTGGTGAAACTACTTCATGTATTTCTTCTAGAATACATTTCCAGAAAAAAAATCTGCACAGGAGCTCAGAAACATATTAAATAAGGCTAAAATATGCCATAGTTCTCCTGAGGTGATTCTTGTAGGAAAAAATAAAAAATAGTTTACATTTGGTAATATATGTGCCATGTTATCATTACTAGAAACATTAGAAAAAGCATAATTGACATTGTACTAATATGGTAGCAAGGAGAAATTATCACTTTGATTTTAGGGCTATGATTTTTTTTCATATTTTTATGGTTATATGACTCTATCATGTGTTTTGTTATGTGTCCTTCCAACTACCCACTAGCCAGGAGAAAAATAAAGCTACTTTAGGAAAAAATATAGAAGAAGAAGGAGAAGAAATGAAAGAGGAGGAAGAGGAAGAAGAGGATAACTTTAATGAAATTTGACAGTTATATGAAACTGTTTTCACTGGTTATAAATATAATATATAATTCATAATAATATAATATTATTTCAGAAAATTAGAAAATACAAAAAAAAAGAAGAAGGTACTGCCAATAGTAATTTTTTTCACAAGAAGTAAACATTGTTAACATATTCTCGTATATTCTCCAGTATTTGATGCATAATGAGATTCAGGTGATTTTTTTACCTGCCTTTTTTCATTGAAAGCCAATCACAATTTAAATAATAATATAAACTACTTCCAAATACTGTTTCACCTAGTGTTGAAAAGCATTGTTATTCTCATACATGTCTGGTAAATTTGCATCGTAAAACTTGTCAGTCTGGATTATTGACATAAAATTTTTGACTCTGCATTTACCTTTAAAAGTGGCATGCTTATACAGATTATTTTAGGCATTGAGAGGACAAAGATGACCCATTTGAGACAGCAATAAAGGGGCTAGAGATGGCCATGATGACCCTGCCTAGACTGAGTTGGCTGGACAATAACAGTCCTCTGACAAATCTGTAAAAGTTAATTCATTGAGAATTAAGAGTGGTAGCAGCCATTTAAAGAACAAAAGAAAAGATATCTAAATATATACGCAAGATTGTAGAAAGACACAAAATATATTTCTTGAAAAGAGTCAAAGGTAGACAAGTTGACCCTTAGCTGAGGTTTCTTTTAAATAGTCTAATATTAGTGATATGATATGCATTGTGATAGGAATGTACTTGTAGTTAGGCAGGCTTGTGTACAAATTTTGAATTTACTTCTTATATTTGTATGAATTGAGCATGTCATTTAACTTCTCTAACTTGGCTCAGTTTACTCATTGTTAAGATGATATTAATTATAAGATTTCTTCATTGGATTCTTGTGATTATTGGATGAAATTTGTATAAACAGCTTAATATAGTGAGTAACATATAGTAAATGATTAATTAATGGTACAAGTAAATGATAGCTATAGAGATATTTCTTACATCACTGATTTTTTTTCTACTCAAATTGCTATATTACCCAAATAAACAAATATCATATATTCTATTCATATTGCTGTTACATTAAAATGTACAACTTATTTAAATTATACATGATACTTCAAATGTGTAAAGAATGTCCATTTTCATCTGCTCTATTTTGTGATTTTTAAAGAATACAGGCATATCATGTTTTATTGAACTTCACAAATGCTGCTTTCTTTTTTTCTTTTTTTCTTTCTTTCTTTTTTTTTTTTTTTTTGAGAGGGAGTCTTGCTCTGTAGCTCAGGCTGGAGTGCAGTGGTGCGATCTCGGCTCACTGTAAGCTCCCCCTCCCGGGTTCAAGGGATTCTCCTGACTCAGCCTCCTAAGTAGCTGGGACTACAGGCACATGACACCATGCCAGGCTAATTTTTGCAGTTTTAGTAGAGACGGGGTTTCACCATATTGGTCAGGCTGGTCTCGAACTCCTGACCTCAGGTGATCCACCTGCCTCAGACTCCTAAGTAGCTGGGACTACAGGTGCCCGCCACCATGCTTGGCTAATTTTTTTGTATCTTTAGTAGAGACGGGGTTTCACCATATTGGTCAGGCTGGTCTCAAACTCCTGACCTCAGGGGATCGGCCTGCCTCGGCCTCCCAAAGTGCTAGGATTACAGGCGTGAGCCGCCACGCCTGGCCAAATGTTGCATTTTTAACTAATTGAACCTTTGTGGCAACCCTGTGTCAAGCAAATCTATGGGTACCTTTTTTTTTTTTTTTTAAGACAGAGTTTCACTCTTGTTGCCCAGGCTGGAGTGCAATGGCATGATCTTGGCTCACTGCAACCTCCACCTCCTGGGTTCAAGCGATTCTCCTGCCTCAGCCTGCTGAGTAGCTAGGATTACAGGCATGCGCCACCACACCCGGCTAATTCTTGTATTTTTAGTAGAGACGAGGTTTCACCACATTGGCCAGGCTGGTCTTGAACTCTGGACCTTGTGACCCACCCGCCTCAGCCTCCCAAAAGTGCTGGGATTACAGGCGTGAGCCACCGCACCCAGCCGGGTACCATTTTTTCAATAGCAGGTGTTCACTTCCCATCTCTGTGTCACATTTTGGTAATTCTTAAAATATTAAAGTGTTTTTATTATTATCGTATCTGTTATGGTCATCTGAAATCAGTGATCTTTGATATTTCTATTGTAATTGTTTTGGGGCTCCATGAACTGTGACCATATAAAGTGACAAACTTAATTGATAAATGTTCTTAATTGACATATGTTCTCACTGCTCCACTAACCAGCCGTTCCTCAGTCTGTCTCCCTCTTCTTGGGCTTTCCTGTTCTCTGAGACACAACAATATTGAAATATACTGAAATATTTAAATTAGGCCCATTAATAACCCTATAATGGCATTTAGGTCATCAAATGAAAGGAAGAGCCACTTTAAATCAAAAGCTAGAAATAATTAAGCTTAGTGAGTAAGGCATGTCCAGATTGAAATGGGCTAAAAGCTAGGGTTCATGACTTAAACAGCTTAGTTGTGAATGCAAAGGAAAAATTATCATAGGAAATTAGAAGTGTTACTCAAGAGAAGACACAAATGATAAGAAAGTGACAACAGCCTTATTTCTGATATGAACTAAATTTGAATAGCCTGGATAGAAGATCAAACCAGTCACAAAATTCCTTTAAGCCAAATCCTGATTTAGAGCAAGGCCCTAACTCTTTTCAATTCTAGGGAAGCTTGGAGAGGTAATAAAGCTGAAGAAAAGTTAAAAGCTAGCAGAAGTTGGTTCATGAGGTTTAAGGAAATAACCTGTCTCCATAATGTAAAGTGCAAAGTAAAGAAAGCAAAATGTGCTGATGAAAAAGCTTGAGCAAGTAATGCAGAAAAATCTAGCTAAGATAAATGCTGAAGGTGACTACACTAAAGAACAGATTTTAAATGAAGATAAAACAGCCTTTTATTGGAGGATAATTCAATCAAGGGCTTTCATAGCTAGAGAGGAGAAGTCAACACTTAGCTTCAAAGGACAGGCTTAATCTCTTGCTTGGAGCTAATGCAGTAGGTGACTTCAGGTTAAAGTCAATATTTGTTTGTTCTAGAAATGGAAAAACAAAGCCCAGATGACAGCACATCTGGTTACAGCATGGTTTACTAAATATTTTAAGTTCACTAGTGAGACCTACTGCTCAAAAAATAGATTCCTTTTAAAATATTACTGCTCATTGATAATACCCCCGGTCAGCCAAGAGTTCTAATGAAGATGTACAAATGTTGAATGTTGTTTTCACACCTGATAGCACATCCATTCTGCAGCCCATAGATGAAGGAGTAATTTCAACTTTCAAGTTTTATTATTTGAGAAATACCTTTTGCAAGGCAATAGCTACCACAGATAGTGATTCCTTTGATGGATTTGGACAAAGTAAATTGAAAACCTTCTGGAAAGGATTAGCTATTCTAGATACCATTAAGAACATTTGTTATTCATGGAAGGTCATCAAATATCAACAAAGTTTGGAAGAAGCTGATTCCAACCTTCATGGATGACTTTGAGGGATTCCATATTTTAGTCCAAGAAGTAACTACAGATGTAGTGGAAATAGCAAGAGAATTAGAACTTGAAGTGGAACCTGAAGATGTAACTGAATTGCTACAATCTCATGATGAAATTTAAATGGATAAGGAGTTGCTTCTTAGAGAAGAGCAAAGAAAGAGGTTTCATGAGATGGAATCTACTTCTGGTGAAGATGCTGTCCACATTGCTGAAATGACAACAAAGGATTTATAATCTTGCATAAACTTAGATGCAACAGAAGTGGCAGGGTTTGAAGGATTAACTCCAATTTTGAAATAAGTTCTATTGTGCATGGAATGCTATCAAAGAGACTTGCATGCTTGATATGGAAAACCTTACTGTTGTCTTTTTTAAAAAAATTGCCACAGCCAACCCCAGCCTACTACAATCATCACCCAGAGCAGTCAGCAGTCATCAACATTGAGGCAAGACCCTCCACTAGCAAGAAGATTATAACTTGCTGAAGGCTCAGATTATTGTTAGCATTTTTTAGTAATACATTATTTTTAAATTATGTATTTTTTATACATAATGCTATTGTACACTTAATAGAGTACATTATAGTGTAAACATAACTCTTAAATGCACTTGGAAATCAAGAAATTTGTGTGACTTTATTGTGATATTCACTTTATTGCGGTGGTTGGGAACTGAACTTGCGATATCTTTGAGGTATGCCTATATGTTGCAGAAGATACTCCCTATAATCCAGTGACTGCTCTTTATATTCAGGGGCATGGCCCCTTCATGACAGACTTTGTAAAGGCAACACTTTTTCCTCAACTGCCCTTGGGAGAAAACATACTCACTAATAGGAAGGCCATTATAGTTTAGAAAAGACGCTGACAGATCAGATGAAATTTCTGGCTTCAGACCTTGTTCTGCCACTCAATATTTATACATTCCCTGCCAAATTATTTATTCTGTCTGCAACATAATATCTTGTTTGGAAGTGAATGAGATAACTTGCATCATTCCATTTATTTCCAATATTGTCTTCTCTGTTTCCTGTGCATTGCCTTTCTCTTTGCAAATATAGAGTTCACGTAGCAAATCCTCTTCAACATTAAAAGGCTAACGTTGGTTATAAACTGAGTACAGAGATGACAAAACTAAATATATGGTACAAAATGACATTTCCTTTATTGAGATGTATGAGAAGCACAAGGGCAACATTGTCAAACTATCAAAGATAGATGAATGGGGAAGTTTTATTGCCAGAGGAAAGATATTTGATTTTCAGTTGCCAAAGTACTGTGAGAGCTGACAGAGGAGCCTGGACAAAAAGCAGATGAATAACTTCTTTCCATTCAATGAACAGATTTCATCTGGACCTTGATGACACATGTGTGCTTCTCACATATGTTTTTATGCTATTTCCATTACTTAATTCATTTCTAAGAGTGCTCCATACACCTATAATGGCCCTCTCCAACTCTGTTCCAAGTAGATTTGAACTTGGTAGAATGGGAATGAGGAGTGGGTAAAAAATGAAACTTATTGAATGTTGAGTACTTGTCAAGGAATTTGCTAAGGAATCAACACTCCGATTTAATCATAGACACTGTCTGAAGTAGTTATCCTCATCAGCTCCATTTTACAGATGTAAAAACTGAGTGTCAAAAAATGAAGTTACTTACCCAATGTAATAGAGTTAGTAGGTGTCTGTGCCTGGATGTGTGCATCTACTCAAAAAATTTTAAACCTCACACCCTTAAATACAAAACGCAACTCAGAACTGGTGACTTTGATACATTAGAAGTATGCTGAGATATTTTTCTCTTCAGTCAGTCCCTAGAGCTGTCGCCTATGCCCCAGGCCCGTTTGCTCCAGCCTCCAAAGGCCTTCTCCATTTCCCCCTGCACATGGTGCTGGCATCATTTTCCATGTATGCATGATGTGATAAAGTTGAGAGGCCCAGCTCCACCATATGACTTGAACAAACACTGGGAATAGAAATAATACATACGCTAAGTGACACACTTATGACTTTTATCAGTTTTTTAAAAATAAGAAATTAGCATGGGTAAGAGTCATGAGTCTTAAGAAGGAACACATACATCTGTACCTTCCAACACTGTTAAAATATGCCAAATTCATACCTGTGGAAAGAAGTTTAAGATAGCACCTGGGTGGATGTCTTTTCAGAAGTGCCGAAGAATGGAAGAGTAAGAAGATCAATGCGATACTTGGTTATACTAAAATTATACAGTAGCAGCTCTGACAATATTGTCTGTTAAATCATTTATTTAACATTAGTACACTGTTTATGTCAATAACATTCAAATCCAAAGAATACCTGTCATTTCTCACATATAATTTCAATGTTTTAAAATGCCTTTACAAAGAAATACATTTAAATCTAGAAATTTTCATAAGTGTATTAATACAATCCAAGATTTGAATTTATTGAGATACCTGGTTTCTAATCTATATCTTCATTCTTTTTTGGCAGTTTTCAAAACTATATATAATACACTATGACAGAAAAAAAGTACAGGAAAGATATAGCCCAAATACTATCTTGAGTCACTAGGAGAAATTAGTTCTGAAAATTTGGGGGCATCCTAAAGTTTTCTAATGGTTCGGTTCTGACTTCTTACTTTGGCATATATGTTAGTTCTTCTCTCAAATTTGCCTTCTCTTTATTTAACTTGGTATGTTCCAGTTTCTTCATTTAGAACACAGAAACAAATTTTCCCTTGCTTATTTGACAAAACTTTTGTGATGTTCACACAAAGCGACAGATCACAAACTTATGAATCTGAAAATAATTATAAACACCTATAAAACTATAATAATACACATTTGTATGCTCTAAGGTGTTACATAGGTATTACAGTAGTTGCATATATAACAATTGTGTAATTTTTATTATAACTAAATCCAAAACTTCATTAAATTTAAGTTCTAAAAAATAAACAAAACCTCATTATTCTACTAAAACAAATTCCAAAGAAAATCTAACGACATGGAAGACACCATTAATTTTTAAAATGTAATTTTCCCTTTTAAAAATTTAATTTTTTGCTAGAATTTGTATAATAATATATGGTGATAATTGCTTGTAATATACATTTAACCTCGATTTAATTTTGAAGGATAAACAATAAGAATATGCTGACCTGGATTTTGGGCTTCACATGTCGTTTTCCAAGTAGTTTAATCCATAAACACTGCTTGAACCTTTGTCTATGTTTAATACCTCAACAATGTTTAAGTACAATTGACCTTTGAGTAGCACAGGGGAAGGGAGTCCTAGTTCACTCTCCTACAGTCAAAATTCTGCATAAAATTGTAGACTTCTCAAAAATGTAACTGCCAACTGCCTATTGTAAACCAGAAGCTTTACCAGTAACATAAACAGCCAATTAACATATACTTTTAATGTTATATGTATTACATACTGTATTCTTATAACAAAATAAGTTAGAGAAAATAAAATATTATTAAGAAAATCATAAAGAAGAGAAAATATCTGCTATTCATTAAGTAAAAGTAGGACATAATAAAGGTCCTCATCGTCATTATCTTCACACTGAATGGGCTGGGAAGGCAGAGGGGGAAGAGGATCGTTTGTCTTTGTTGTCTCAGGGGTGGGAGAGGTGAAAAAGAGGAGTCAGGAGAGGCAAGCACAGCCACTGTCACTTTATGGAAATACATCGTAATTTCAGTCTGATTTTTTTGTTTTTTCATTTATTTACAAACGTTTCTGTATAGTACCAACCCTTCTTCTACCATTTGCTTTAATTTTAGTATCCATCTAATAGAAGGGTCCATGCCATAAAATAAGTAAAATTAATCCTGAAAAATCAAACCCTCTGTCAGATTCTCTAATGCTAGTATGTTTTATGACACTGCTTCTACATCTTCTTCCTCATCTTCTGACACTGGTTTGGAAGCACTCACTTTCATCAAGTTGTTTTCTTCTAATTCCTCTGGTGTGGTGTCTATTAGCTTTTGCATTTTTCTAAGGAGTCTATCTTGAAACACTTCAACTTCTACTTTTTTGCCATAGCTATAAGTTCTTTCATAATTTCCTTAATTCATTCTGTTGTAAATCATGTGAAGTCATGCAAAACATCTGGACAGTTTTATCCAGCAGAAATTTATTGTTTCGGGCTTGAAGACTTTTATGGCTTTTTCTATCTTCAATGGTGTAATCCTTCCAGGCTTTCACAGTGTTCTCCCTATTGGGGTTCTCTTCCACAGCCTTGATAAGCCTTGTCATAGAGTAATATATGTAATGAGCTTTAAAGGTTCTTATGACTTCTTGGACTAGAGGTTGAATCATAGACTCTGTGTTTGGGAGTAAGTAGACCACTGTTATGCCCTTAGTGTTGAACTCATGGGGTTCTGGGTAGCCAGGAGCAATATCCACTGTTAACTTTAAAATGCAGTCCCTTACTGGTAAGGTATTTTCTGACTTCAGGGACAAATAATTAATCGAACCAATCCAGTGAAAGCGTTTTCATTGTCCAAGACCTCTTGTCAGATAGACAAAAGATTAGCAGCTGATGTTTGTCTTTTCCTCTTAATTCTTGGAAATTAGTAGCTTTATAGATAACGGCTGAGTTGATCAAAACCTCAACAACATTTGCATAAAACAGTAGAGTTAGCCTATCCCTTTCTGCCTTAAATCCTGGTGATCGCTTCTCTTCCTTACTAATAAACATCCTTTGTGGCATTTTTTTTTCCAGGATAGGCTACTTTAATCTGCATTAAAAATCTGTTCAGGCAAATATCTTTTCCCTTCAAGGATTCCTTTAGTAGTGTCTGGGAACTTTTCTGCTGCCTCTTGGTCAGCAGAAGCTGCTTCTCTTGTTATCTGGACACTGTTTAGAGTTAAATCTCTTTCTAAAATTATCAAGCCATCCTTTGCTGGCATTAAATTTTCCAGCTTTAGATCCTTCACTTTCCTTTTGCTTTGTCATATAATGACTTCACTTTTTCTCAAATTTTGTGAGTCTACAGGTATGCCTTTCTTATAGCAATGTGCATCCACATAAAAGCTACATTTTTAATACAAGATAAAAAGGCACATGTTTCACAAGAAGTGCAAAGTTTTGTGCCTGCTGGAGTAACTGCAGCAATGGCTTTACAAATTCTCTATTCTTTTTTACAATGGTCCTAATGCTGAATTTGTTTATCTTGAAATGGTGGGCAACTGCTGGAACTGCAGACATTATTCTATGGTACATATGAAGCAATTTAACTTTTTCTTATAAAGTCATGACTTTGCTTCTTGGAGGCACTTCTAGCATCACTAGTGGCACTGCATGTGGATCTTATGGTGTTATTTAAGGTTTACTGTATTTCACTAAACACCACGGAAAATACATGAGAACTATGAGAGATCACTTTTTACTGCAGTATGCAATTTACTGGCGAGACAAGCTGCTCACAGGGAGATGATTAGCATCACATGGTGTTTTAAGTGTATACAACAAGAGCTCACTGCAATAACAGGAGGTGGCCACAAAATTATTACATTAGTATAATATTATTATAGTTAATTTTATGCAGTTATAATTTAATACAGTATTTTTACTTTTTTTTACATTTCTCTCAACAGCCAATGGCACCATTACTATTTGTAAGCATGTGCACAAGTTTTGATTTTTACTTTTTGTAATAGATTTGTGTATATTTTATGGTAGTAAATGATAAAATATGCTAATATGCTAATATTTACAAATATTTTATGTATTCATGACATATCTTACCTTTTCTTAATTTTTAAAATTTTCTAGGCTATGTGGATTCATCTGTGAATTTTTTCAAGTTATTGCAAATCTTCAAAAAGTTGATATATTCATTGAAAAAAAATCTTTGTGTAAGTGGACCCACACAGTTCAAACCTGGGTAGTTCGAGTGAAGTATTTTAGTCAAGTATTTTAGAAAGTTTACCTATCTTATTTCTTCAGATAGAATAATGACACTCATGACTTTCTCAATCGTAAATAAAAAAAACTAATGGTAGAGGTTTTTTTTAGTGTACACTTTTGTAAATTATCTAATTGTTAACAATGAACAAGTTTTGCTGTCTGAATTAGAAAGAAAAAAAAGTAAAAAGTCAAGGTAAAGTAAAACTCTGTAATGTGTTTTAAGTAAAATGATTTGGTCATTACTATAATTCTTAAAGGTCAGAATAAGAGTAAAACACTCTAAATGAGTCATTCTTTAAAAATCATATTAAAATGTTTGGATTTAAACTGATAGCATCTCTAAGTTGAAAACTTTGATTTAGGGCTTCATAAATTAGAAGTTGTTGTGGGTTTGGTCTTTTGAGATACAACAGCAGTAGTTCCATTGAGTCGGATAGACAATTTATAATATATAGAGACACAGATAGCACTTTTGGACTTCCTAATAAGGATGCCATTTTACTCAAGCTATCTACTTGTAAATTTTAAATGAAAGACCAAACTAGCTAATAGAAACTGTCTTACATGAATAATGTTTAAATTTTATAAGGATGATTTCATTACATAGACTTGTGCTCTCCAACAGGCATTTAATTTCCTTTAGATTTGTGGTGATAAAGCATTGTGTACTTCATTTTAACAACTGTCCACTTTCTTAACATAGAGTAATATGATTTAAAATAAAACAAGTGTATATACGTAATAATTTTATTAATTTTTGATGTTATGTATTAATATAAATATGAAAATTCCTTGAAATATTAAAAAAATAAGCTACTGATTATACTGTCAACATACATTTGATATAAAATATTGATATGCTAGTCATTTTGTATTTATAATCTTTCCATGGATAAGCATTTTTCCTATTTTTTAATACATGAACATAGAAGATGCATATATACATAGCTAGTGCAATGGTACTGGAACCGATAATATTGATAATAACAAACATTAGTAACAATAACAATCATGTGTTGAGTGCAAATATGTTCTAGTCACATTACAGGGTTTTTTTTAGCCCTAATAGTAGCCCTGCAAAATACAAATGTATTTACCCATGAGGATGCTCTTGTTCAAAAAAGTCAAATAACTTACACTCTTTTTCTTATCTCACGGCCTCTGATTCTTCTCTGTTTCATTACGATATTGGTGCATTTTCTACTGCATCAAGTTTGTAATCTATTCTCCACGATAAATAGATTACACTTTATTTTAACTATACTACTTACTAAAAGGTATTCTATGTATATATTATGTGCCTTAAATTGGTGTGTTGTTTTAATACTTAAATTTTATGAAGACACCGCATTATTTATATCTGTGCATTTAGAATGATAAGAACAAAATTTAAACAAAATTCACAGAGTTTGTATTTCATATGTCATTAAAAAAATAAAACAGCCAAAGTACAACATAATCTGAGTTTGCATAACAAAAATGTATCTTACAACAATGTTGAGGTTAAAGTCAAGTGATAAGAGCCTCTCACTGACCTTTATTCTCCCCCATGGTCTCTGGAAATAGACTAGACACATTTACAGATTTTTAATGCCTATTTCATATACCTCCTTATGTCAGACATTATAAATTTAGGATTAGTGGTCAAATTCTTTTCCTTAACCTGAAAAGTCTATTATTCTTGAGGAAGCTTGCTCATGATATTCACTTGACATTCAATTGCTTACCAGCACCTCAATGTGCCCAAAACAAGATTCATTTTCCAGGATCCCAGATAAGATTCTTCTCTTACTCATTCTCTTTGATTAGCATCCAGTTGCTCAGGAAACAAATCAGACCATCATCTTAAGTATTTTTTTTTATTCACAGCCCAAAAGCCAATATTTATTTCTGCTTTCGATTCAAGTCCACTTCTTGTCTCTCATCATCACCAGCTTCAATGTTTGCTATACCTTTTAGGGTATTTATATCTACTATGACTTTCTAGCAATTTTACTCATTATGCTGTCATATGAATATTTTTTTCAAAGTAGTAATCTGATAATATCATTTCTGTGTTTCAAATCCTTCAAAGAGTGATAAAACCACACCCCTTAGCTTTTCACAAAAACCATGGGATTTCTTGGTTTTCCTGGACTCTATGTTTCTTTCCTGCTCCTGCTCCCATCACTTCCTCTTAAAGTTTCCTTTCCAACAGTGGTGAGCCACTTTGAGTTTCCTGAAAAGTAACACCCAATTTCTTATCACCAGTCATCTGTCTTTAGAAACTTTTTTTTTCTTATCTGTCTTTATCCTGCAAAATGCTGCACCTCCATCATACCACTCATAATCTCTTTGACCTGTATCTCTATGACCTCAGTGTAATTAATAATTAACACTATGTACTACTTCTTCTTGACATATTTTTATTATTAAGCGTGCCACAAAGTATTCTAATTGATAGCATATACTTTTTTTTTTGCTACTGGACCAAAGCAACATGAAAGCAGGGAGTATGTTTTCTTCTTTATTTCCATAGCATCTAGCACAGTACATGAAATAAAAATGATGCTCAAATAAACCCTTCTGTAAGGAAAAAAAAAAGGCTTTGGAGAGTAGAGACTTGAAACAGAAAAGTTAAGAAAGAAATAATAATGTAGTAAAGATCCAATGAATTTTATTTTTAGTCTTGACTGTAATTTCTACCTGAGTCCAGCTGGCAATAAAACCTTAGCAAAAAATCTTTAATGACAAGAAATATTTTTCCTATGTAAAAAGAAATGAGAATTTGAGTTTTTCACTATATACTGTTTTGCTTCAACTTCAGAGTTAGGGTTTAAGTGCAGATAAAACAGAGTCAAATGAGAAATCAAAGAACAGTGGAGTTTTTTTGGTTACTATAAACATTAAGCATTCATCCATTAAAATTTGGGTATATTATGGACTTCTTTTCAGCTGATAAGTTAATAAATTATGTATTTGTACCTTATAGTGGCATCACACATACTCAACACAGACGTAGATAGTAATATTTACAAATAAGAGTATCTAAACACACTATAATAAATAGCCTTACTTTTTAATGGACGTTGAATTATCATTGAATGTGGGTAAACACTAAAACAGTAAAATGACAAAATATTTTTTAGGTTTTTAAATTTTATTTTAATCTCACTTTAGAAACAGAAGAAAGAAATCATAATCAATTAATGCTATCTCAAAATATATAAAATATTCCCATAAAATGTTTTATATTAAGAATAGAACAATCTTGTCTCAAAAGTGTTCTTTGTTGAAAGAAGAAGCAAAAGGCATCTGAAATTTATTTATTTAGCTTAATTCATGACATCTATTTTGAATCAATTCAGCAAATTAAAATCATCAGGAAGGTATCAGATGTACAAGCTATAAGAAGTTAAGAATTGAACATAGATAAAATGCTCTTTGAGGCAGATCACAGATCTTTCAGACTGACTATTAAGTCTTGTTAAATAAAATAGTAGCCAAAAAGCAAAATTATTTAAAAATGAAAATAAATCAATGGCATTTAGCTATTATTATTGTGACTTTGAATGCCCAATTTGAAATTTCTGTACTATTATTAACAAGAATATGTCAGTACTTTTTATTATGAATGCCTATAATGTTAAAATACATTTCCATTTTAAAAATTTTACCCATTCATCTCATTATATATATATATATTTCTCATTATCTATCTATCTATCTATCTATCTATCTATCTATATCTTTCTCTCATAAAGCAGATACATAGGCCATAGATTTATTTGAAAGGAAATTTACAAGTGAATTTCTTTCTCTATTATGTGAGATGGAATAATTGTAATTTCTGATATACTAAATTTAATTATTTAAGATAAATAAATATTTATATAACATTTTAATTTTTGTACCCTACTTTAAAATTTTAATCTTGAAAAACAGTTCCTAAGCTCAAGCAATACTTCCTGAGTTGACTGATTTTATACTATAAACATTTCTTAAAAATCAATATCAGTTACATCTTAGTAACAAGTCACAGATCACCAGATGTAACAAGTCACCATTTTCATGAGATCAGACTATTGAATATTGAAATTCACTATAAGCATTATTTTACCACAAAATATAGAAGAAAAGGAACTCAGAAAAAATGAAACTGTCAATTCAAGGAAGAATTGTGTATATAGACTTGATCGCATTAAGTCTGAAGTATATTTTTAAAAAAGAAACAAAGATAAAATGTTGAGCACTTTGCTATGTCAAGTCAGCAATGCAAAATGAAGCATTCACTCTATTCATGCTTCTGATAGAAGATGTTTTCAGAAATCATAGAAATAGACTTGCAAGAACTTTTTTAAACTAAATTAGGAGGATTATTGCACAATATTTCAGGAGATTCTGAAATATCAAAACCCATAAAGGAATTCAAAGAAAATATAAAAAGCATAAATGAGAAGACAGTGGTATGTAGATTTACATCCACTTTAACTCTCTGATCTTAGGGTTGCCTAACTTCTTGGGATTCGATTTTTTTTTAATTTATCAAATAGAAATGCTATTTGTTGTATAAGTTATTCCAAAACCATAGTATGTATACACCTGTACAGATTTCTGAGATGATTTAACTATAAACACTGTATTGGCTTTATTTGGCAATGAATTTCAACCCTCTTTTACAATTTACCTGGAAGGAAAGAAAATGTTCTATGTGAAATTTGTAGCACAATACCATCCATGTACAAAGGACATCCTATGACAATGTAAACAACAATGATAAATGCATCTCATGTGTTAAAATATCAAAGATAGTAGAATATAATTAATTATGTTATTAAATGTCCCACAAGGTAATAATTAAACAAACAACATAGAATTAAGGGCAATTGATAAAGTGATGAATCTAATATATGGGTAGCATTTAGAAAAACCACCAATGGTGATGTTTTAGTACTCATGGGCTAATAAGGAGAGTGAGGAGAGCTGTAACTAACCCTAAGTTTGAAGGGGAAGTGGGAAAGTGATTACTAGAAATGAAAAATGGGAGCTATATGGAAAGGGATGTTCAAGATGCACTGTGAACCTAGATCCAGTCAACTAATAGTGACCTGACAGAAATTGAACAGAGGAAATATGTATCTTGACCTCACTGTTCATCTATTCTTTTACATTCTTCTAATGACACTGTTGGCTAAATCCTTTTGCAAGACTGAAGTGATACAGTCTATACAAGACAATCTCTTTAGACCTAAAGCAATGGAGAAGGGTAGAAAGTGGATCCAGAGGACTAATAATTTCAGGAATATATTATATATTCATCAAATATTTTTCCAAATATTTAAAACTTTAGCAGTATACACCAGTGGAAAGAATGAAGATTGCAATCAACACACCTGTATTTGAATTTAAATTCCATTGTTTTCTAGCTGATTTACATTAGGCAAGTTAATTATCTTTTCTATATTATAGTATCCTCTATGAACTAGGAACAATAGCACTTGTTCATATGTGAGGTCACCGTATTGTGCTCATAATAGGCTATATATAAAAAGCATCTACACAGAATTTGGCATGTAGTAAGCATTGGAAAATAAAATTATTTTGTCTTTCTTTTTCCCTACAAATCAGATTTTACTTAGATTACTCAACTCCATGGCACATCATTTTAAAAAAAATTTGGATAACACCTAAGTTCTGAGAACATTATACTCAATCAATTTCACATTCTTTGAAGGCAAGAGAGAGTCTGATGCACTTGAAAATTCTGCTATAGTAAATATTCTTAAGGAAATCAGAATTAATTTAACAGTATAGGACATTTATTAGTCATATGCTATAATTTTAGTCTGGATTTTATGATACTTCATCTTATGGAAATAATTCTCAACAGAGGAACAAAGCAGACTAATATATTGTGACCATGGCTGTTTGATGTCATCTTGAATATGTATTTACAAACTCCATAGAAGGCAGGAATTGATGTTAGGTTTGCAAGAAGTGGTGAATCATCTCTTTGACAATGATTGCATTACAAATCCAAAAAGTTATCAAAAATTAGCATGAATATGCAAGAACTGGTGTCTTCACCCATTTTTGTGTTGCTTAAAAAGGAATACAATACCTGAGGGTGTATAATATGTAAAGAAAAAACTTTATTTGTCTCATGGATCTGCAGGTTTTATGAGAAGCATGGCACCAGTTGCTTCTGGTGGGAGGCTCAGACTACTTCCACTCATAGCAGAAAGCAAACGGGAGCAAGAGTGTGCAGAGATCACATGGCAAGAAAGTGAGAGAGACAGGAGAGGGAGGTGCCAGGCTTTTTTCAACAGCTAAGTTTTTTGAGAACTAATAGAGTGAGAACTCACTCATTACTGAAGGACAGCACCAAGCTATTCATGAGGGATCTGCCCCCATGAACAAAACATCTCCAATTAGGTTCCACCTCCTAAATGATCAAATTTCACCTTGAAATTTGGAAGGGTCAAATATCCAAACCATTGTAATCAGTAAAAGCAATATTGACAACTGATAAAACTTTGTCCTAAAACTAAGTGTGCAGTATATAGTGCTTGTAAGTGTCCCAAATGAAAAAATGCATATTTAAAACTATAAACCCTAAGTAAGTAAGGAAATAAACAAGAATCACACTTTTGCCATAATATTTTAACTTAAAAGAATGTCATTGATTACTTAAGTATTCAATTGTGTGAAGAAAAAAATCTAACTTTCAATTTCAACTGAAATCAACAGCCATAATGCATTAAATTTAGACAACCATTAATCAATAACCAATATACAATACAAAGAATTATCTTAAATGAAGTAATTTAAATGAAGTAATTTAAATGAAGTATACAACATTAGAGCACATATTAAGTGCGCACTCTGTGCCAGGTATTCTGTTAAGTGTTCCAAACAAATCACCTTATGTGATCCTAATCTATACACTATTGAATGTCCCCATTTTATGAATGAGGAAAGTGACTCTTAAGGGAGGTTAAATAATTTGCCTAAAACATCAAGATAGTAAGTTTTGGGGTCAGAATTTGTATTCAATCAGCATGACTCTGAGACTCTACCCTCATTCACTATATCACACTGAATTTTTCATGCATTTTCAAAGTTTTACATTATGACCCTGAAATAACTAATGAAATTCTAAAAAGTGTAGGTGCCAAAGATGTAGTAAAACAATATATATAGTACAAACAGAAGATGACAGGACATAGGTCACAGGGGAAAAAAAATATTTATGGCACATACGTTCAACTGAGATGTTCCTGAGTGAACTACCGACGTGATAAGCCAACGACAACAAAGTGCAAAAAGGAGATATATAATCAAGGTAAAAAATAATGATCTTATGATTTTCTGGGTGGGAAAAGTCAGATAAATAACATAATTTTTCCACCATGTCCAAGAAGTTTAGAAGTTTCTGATCACAGAGGGCAAAGTACTTCTCTAATTGACTTTGCTACTCTTTCTTTTTTGAAAGATTGTAAAACAAGTTTTTTAAGAATGAAGTTTGAGGCTGTGTAGTTCAAGGCTATTTTTGCTTTTGTTATATACAGGTGTATTACGTAAACTATGGTGCAGATCTATATTACTCACCCCAAATTGAGGGAAAGAAAAAAATCAGTGGTTAATGTGAGATAATTTATTACAAGTTAAAATAAACACATTACAGGTTCTGGAGGTAATATCCCCTGTAACAGGTGTGAAGCAAATATCAGTAGGCTTAACTCTTTGACTATATCAAATATGATATTCTTATGATTATTAGAAAATTTTTATTATAATATGCTATAGTGGTTAAGAAATGAAAACCTAGAATGACTACCTATATGATTTAACTGTGTGTCTCACTTTCCTTATCTCTAAAATGAGGGAAATACTGTCAATATTTTACAGACCTTTAGCTATACATTGATGAATCTCAGATTTATTTCTTTCGAAGTTATCTCTCCAGCTCTGACCTCTTCTTTGAGTTCTAAAACATATACATAATAATCTATTCTATTTATTCCACTTAAAATATTACGGTCATCTTAATCTTAACATATTTATTATTAAAGTTTTCATTTATCACCTAAGTTAGGTACTTTCAGCCTTTCCTCTCTCTGTATACATCATACCATCTGACCATCTGCTTAAGAGCCATAAGTGTCAGTCATCGTTATTACCTCTCACTCTCTCCTTCAGTCACCATAATTCATTGGCAAATCAGCTCCTACTTCTCTCTGTCTTCTTTGCCACTACTTTGCTTAAAACCATCCTTTGTCTTGATGAAAATATTATAATATCCTCCTAAAAGCAACATTGCCATATCTCAATGTTAGGGACAAAGAAAGAAAAACTAACAGAGTGAGAAGGTGATCTACAGAGAAAATATTTTCACACTACACATTAGACAAGGGGTTAATATCCAAAACTTATAAGGGACTTAAACAACTCAAAGGCAACAAACAAAACAAAACAAAAAACTTCAAATTATGTAATTAAAAAAATGCACAAAAATACTCTGAATTTCTCAAAAGAGAGCATACACATAACCCACAGGTATATGAAAAAATGCTCAGCATCACTAACCATCAGGGAAATGCAAATTAAAGCTGCAATAAGAGATACCATCTCGCTTTATTAGAATGGCCATTATAAAAAAGACCAAAGAAAACAATTGGCAAGGATGTGGAGAAAAATAAACATGTACACAGTTTTGGAGGAACTGTAAATCAGTACAGCCATTATGGAAAACACTATGGAGGTTCCTTAAAACATTAAAAATGGAACTTTCATGTGATCCAAAATTCCCACTACTGGGTATATATCCAAAGGAAATGAAATCAGTATGCCAATGAGGTATCTACACTCTCATGTTTGTTGCGGTACTATTTACAACAGCCAAGACAGGAATCAACCTAAGTGTCCAACAACAGATGAATGAATAAAGAAAATGTGGTATATGTACACAAAGGAATACTATTCAGCCATAAAAAATAATGAAATCTTGTCATACACAATTACCTGGAAGACATCATTCTAAGTGAAATAAGCCAGATACATAGACAAATACCACATGATCTTATTTATATTTGGAATCTTTAAAAAAAAGTTCATATGCTAGAGGTAGATTAGTTACCAGAGACTAGGGTAAGGGGACAAGGAAGAATGGGTAGAGGTTGGTCAATGAGTATGACATTACAATTAGATAAGATGAATAATTTATCACTTTCTATTACTATGGTTAACGGTAAGGTATTGTATATTACAAAATAGCTAGAAGAGAGGCCTTTGAATGTTCTCATTATAAAGAAATAATAAATGCTTGAGGTGATGGGTATGGTAACCACCCTGATTTTATCATTATACATATATGTATCAAAATCTCAAATTGTATTCCATAAGTAGGTACCATTACTATTTGTCAATTTAAAAATTTAAAAGTTAATATGTACCCCCTCCCTCAAATTCTGACATAAAAAACAAAACAAAATAACATTAGGGGTATGTGAATTAAAAGTGTGTGCTGCTAATTGCTGTGCTTTAGAGATTGTAACTTTAATGGATGATTTCAGAAACAATTGCCAGTTGGAGTAATAAGGGCTAAATCCACAAAGATTCCACACAGCTAGATGTTAAAGGAAATACTAGCTGATAAAAGAAAGGAAGGCACTTCATCTTTGGAGAGACTACAAGAGCAAAGACCTGAAGGTAGAAATGGTCTCTCTTCATATAAAGAATAACCAAGCGCTCTAATTGGAGAAAAATTAGGGAAAATTAATTAAGTGACAAATCCATTGACTATTCTTTGCACTACTCTCAGAAAAATTTCTATATGTTGCTAATATAAAATATTGTGAGTGTCTATTATTGGATTTCAGGAAACATAACTAAAATCATAGCAAATAAATGTTAATCTAAATCTTAGATAACTTATGACTACAGGTTCAGCCCGTGTTAGAGCAATGCATATTACATTTGAAAGAAGGGAATGAGACAACATTATACAAACACGTTGCTCCAGACTACCTTGCATTAAAAATTTCAAAATATTTCGGTTAGAAATAGCAGTTTCAGTAGAACTTCAAAGTCCTTCTTTTAAAAAAAGTAAAATTTCTTTTGAGCTATTGCTAGCTGAAGATGAACAAACAAAATCATGAAAACATAAGCAATTAGTATTTGTGTTTCCTCAATAATCCTCGTCAGACTTTCTCAGTAATTCCTTTTCCTGCTCTCAACCAAAGGGTTGTGCTACAGGGAAAATGATTTATTTCAGACTTCAAAATGTAGTATTAGTGGATGTGAATTAAAAATAGATAAGAGCATAAACACTTTGCTAGAGACTATTTATTCTTCTTTACATTTATTTATTTATTTATTTTTTAATTTTATTATTATTATACTTGAAGTTTTAGGGTATATGTGCACAATGTGCAGGTTTGTTACACATGTATACATGTGCCATGTTGGTGTGCTGCACCCATTAACTCGTCATTTAGCATTAGGTATATCCCCTAATGCTATCCCTCCCCCCTCCCCCACCCCACAATAGGCCCCAGTGTGTGATGTTCCCCTTCCTGTGTCCATGTGTTCTCATTGTTCAGTCCCCACCTATGAGTGACAACATGTGGTGTTTGGTTTTTTGTCCTTGTGATAGTTCACTGAGAATGATGATTTCCACCTTCATCCATGTCCCTACAAAGGACATGAACTCATCATTTTTTATGGCTGCATAGTATTCCATGGTGTATATGTGCCACATTTTCTTAATCCAGTCTATCATTGTTGGACATTTGGGTTGGTTCCAAGTCTTTGCTATTGTGAATAGTGCCGCAATAAACATACGTGTACATGTGTCTTTATAGCAGCATGATTTATAATCCTTTGGGTATATGCCCAGTAATGGGATGGCTGGCTCAAATGGTATTTCTAGTTCTAGATCCCTGAGGAATCGCCACACTGACTTCCACAATGGTTGAACTAGTTTACAGTCCCACCAACAGTGTAAAAGTGTTCCTGTTTCTCCACATCCTCTCCAGCACCTGTTGTTTCCTGACTTTTTAATGCTCGCCATTCTAACTGGTGTGAGATGGTATCTCATTGTGGTTTTGATTTGCATTTCTCTGATGGCCAGTGATGATGAGCATTTTTTCATGTGTTTTTTAGCTGCATAAATGTCTTCTTTTGAGAAGTGTCTATTCATATCCTTTGCCCACTTTTTGATGGGGTTGTTTGTTTTTTTCTTGTAAATTTGTTTGAGTTCATTGTAGATTCTGAATATTAGCCCTTTGTCAGATGAGTATGTTGCAAAAATTTTCTCCCATTCTGTAGGTTGCCTGTTCACTCTGATGGTAGTTTCTTTGGCTGTGCAGAAGCTCTTTAGTTTAATTAGATCCCTACATTTATTTTTATAGTAACTTACTGACAGATTACTTTAAATGTGTTAAAAGAGACTTATCCAATAATAAAATTTAAGAATTTTCCTATCTAAAATGTAGTATACATGTTCAGAGAAAACAAGGAAAAGGAAACTTCAAGCTAGCACATTCACACTATGATTTTTTAAGCTGAATGGCTCATATGAACTTCTTATGCAACAGACAAAACACTGAATGAGAAATATATGTTAATTTAGAAAAATGCAATATAAAATAAAGCATTGATTAGTAGTAAAATTTTAGCTTGGTTAGTGCTAATATTCCAATGTTAATATACCATAATTGTGTAAAATAAAATATTAGTTAAGTCTTTCATGAATTATTCAATATATTGATTTTGCTATATGTAATTTAGAATCAGTCTGGCAATATAGTGTTTTAAAATGGTTTTAATATATTATAGGAAGATATCTCCATTTAACCAGGACAAATTTTCTAATAACTTCTACTACAAAACTTTATTCTTGCCTATATTGCATAAGACTATAAATTGCACTGTTTTAATTGGGAAAATAAGTTCCATTTAATTTCCTTATTATATTTTAATTAATCTTTTTAAAAAAATTAGAAGAACTCATTTTCAATGCTTTATTAAACAATTTGAGAGACAGAAATATTCTGGTTTTAAGTGGATTTTTGATATCAATTTTCGAAGTACTTATAATTAGTGTAAAATAATATAATTCTATGACATGTTAGATATTCTTACAAAATAACCTACCATGTGTTTTGCATTTAATTTATAGCTGGGAACTCACTAGGGTGTATTTTGATGTTTCTACATGAAGCATAATATCGTGATTTTGACCAATAATGTTTTGTTTTTAATAATTTTCACCATAAAATAGGTTCTCTGGGAGCTTTCAAAGAAGTATGTATCCCTATCCTCCACATTATTTTAACATAGATCAAAGATAAAGACCTTGCAAAAATTTCAGTTTGACCACAGCTTTCAAATAATTAAAAGAAAAAACATCTATTTCTACTGAAACATATAGTTAAAAATAAGTAATGGAACTTACACAAACACTTCTAAAATAACTAGGCTCAAATGAACATCTTTTCGGGTTTCTAACTTCATGAATTATTTACTTTTGTCCAGTTGCTTGAGAACTAATAATTAGTCATTTCAGAGATTTTGTCTTAATTTTTAAGGCCTAGAGATTTGTGAGTAAAAATTTTGCACATGAAAGGTTGCTATAAAACTTTACTAGATACTATAATGTTTTACTAAATATATACTTAACAGATAGAAGCAATAACCATGACTCACTTATTTTTAAGGGTGGATATTACTGGGAGAAAATAGACTGCATGTTGAATTAGACTTGCCTTGCTTTCAAAAGATTCCAATTTAAATTTGACTATGTTTTAATTAAAATATATATTCATTGGCAATTATTCATTCCTATTTCAAAACGTAAATATCATGAGAATATCATACTCAATGTTAATAATCATTTAGTTGGCACTTAGCACAGTTCCTAGCTGACTTTGTTTTATAAAGTATGGGTAAAGGTGAATAAGGCATAATAAACCCAGTTTTCTGAAAAAGTAGGAATATACACTCTGGGAAATGGGAAAATAATTAAGAACATGTTGTCTAATAGGAATTATTGAAAATAAAACCAAAGCATGTCCAGGATGGCATTACGGAGAATGACTAGGGGTATTTCAGAGGTGGAAACGGGAATATCATGACTAAATGGGAAGGACATAGTGATGACTTCCATAGAATCTGGGATATGTAACAGCCTTAGATCTACGTCTAGTTTAGTTAAGAATAAAACAGAATGGCAAGTTTTTAGGTCTGGAGGAGAAGGGATGATATACAGTACGTAATTTTGAAATTTTTGAGGTTAAGTTGCTTGTGGAACATCTAAGATTTAATGTTCAGAAAGATCTAGGTACAGAAGACAACAGCTACACAGATTAATGCCAGCACATTTTTAAAAAGGCAACATGGAAGTTAGTGACTTTTTTTATATCAATAATTATTACTCAGTAAATGAATATTTTTGTATTAAATCTAATTGTGTGTAACCTAACACCAGCCTCATCCAAACCTATAAACAGCCAAATATCAGGGTAAAGTACAGTTTCCCCAAGGCAAATGTTCAAATATATTTTGGTTTAAAAGGCTACTGTCTTAAACTTGAAAAGAAAACTAAAGGGAAAATTCAATAACTTAATTGTAATAATATATAATAGATAACCAAATTAGAAGAGTCTACAATGATGATGATGGTGATAGATAATATTTATATAGAGAACAAAACAAACATAAATGTTTTAATTGACTAAAATAAAAATATCCATGAAATCCTAATAAAAACTTGAAACTATTTTTTCATATTTTGAGATAATTCTTGATATTTAATAGTGACTACATATTTAATTTTAAAACATTTTAGTAGGATGATATTAATATAAAGATAAAAATAATCAAAGTTATACACCTTAAAAATCAAGTTAGAAAAGTTATATGGCTGTTAGAAAATATATATACCTCCTATGTGCTAGGAACATCTATATAATGTTCCAAGGACTTTACATAAATTAGTTCATATATCCTCAGAGTATGCTTATGAATTCCTGTTTTACTAAGCAGACATTGAGGCTGAAAAATGTTTTAATTGGAGTCAGAATTTCAACCCTATTAATACATTTTATCAAGATATAGAAATGTTATCTTAAAAGGACTTTAAAAAATATGAGTTTTCTTATCTGATCACATAACACAATAATTTTGTGCTTTTGGCTAGTATTTATGAAACCTAATCTATATTTGAAGTGATGTACCAAGAAGCCTAATCTAGTACACCCAGGCACCAGGCAGGATCCACCCCACCTCAAACCCCTGGTAACAGGCCTATGGACCTCACTGGAGACTCAGCAGTAGCCATGTGACCTGGCTCCAATCCCATAAGACCCCCTTTCTGGAGGTAATCCCATCAGCCTATGGACCCAAAACATCTTTACCTACCAAAACCAGTCTGTAAAGACTGGAAGAGGTGTTTGCTCCTTCAGATGCACAGACACAAATGCAAGCCTATGCAGATCATAAAAAATCAGGCAACTGTCACACAACCAAAGGAAAGCAATAAAATCCTAGCAGCCCACTTCTACTAGATCTCTATAGAACTACAGATCTATGAATTGTCAAAAAACAAAATGATCATCTTGAAGCTGAATAAGATGCTCAAAACAGATAAACAACTAAATAAAATTAGGAAAACAATGCATGGGCAAAATAAGTTTTATAAAAAAATGGAAACCATAAAAAGAACCCAATAGAAATCCTGAAGCTAAAGAATGCAATAACAGAAGTGATAATTTTATAGATAGCTTTACTGGCAGACGTATTCATGCAGAAGAAATTCTTTAAATTTTTAATACCATGATTGTTTTCAATACCATAGAATATTAGAAAACTCAGAAACAATACAAAGTAGACTTTCATTGACTGAAATAATAGTAACATATAAAAACCTAATAAAAATTGGAAACTCATTTTCTCACATTTTGAGATCATTCTGGATAACACTTAATGACTACAAACATCATTTTAAAATGTTAGCTGAGTGGTACCAATATGAAAATAGGAAGAGTCCATCTGATATATAAACTTATATAAATGATATGGCTATTAGAAAATATGTCCAAATGGAAGCTGAGCACGTTGGCTCACACTTGTAATCTCAGTGCTTTGGGAAGCAAAGTGGGAGGGTTGCTTGAGCCTAAATCACAACTAAAATAACTTGAGAACCAAGAGCAAACAAATCCCTAAGCTAGCAGAAGACAACAAATAACCAAAATCAGAGCTGAACTGAAGAAGATAGAGACACGAAAACCCTTCAAAAGATCAACAAATTCAGGAGCTGGTTACAGTGAGCTATGATCATGCCACTGCACTCTAGCCTGGGTAACAGAGCAAGTCTCTCTCTCTCTCTTAAAAAGAAAATGAATATACCCAAATGGGTCTGTCCTTTTAAAAAATCTGTAAGACAGTGGCAAAATAACCCTCAAAAGAATCACACTGATTTCAGGTAGCAAAGGAGAGTTAAACTTTGTGTTAAGTATTCCTATTCAAATCATTTATTAAATAGGGAATCCTTTCCCCATTGCTTGTTTTTCTCAGTTTTGTCAAAGATCAGATAGTTGTAGATATGTGGCGTTATTTCTGAGGGCTCTGTTCTGTTCCATTGATCTCTATCTCTGTTTTGCTACCAGTACCATGATGTTTTGGTTATTGTAGCCTTGTAGTATAGTTTGAAGTCAGGTAGCGTGATGACTCCAGCTTTGTTCTTTTGGCTTAGGATTGACTTGGTGATGTGGGCTCTTTTTTGGTTCCATATGAACTTTCAAGTAGTTTTTTCCAATTCTGTGAAGAAAGTCATTGGTAACTTGATGGGGATGGCATTGAATCTATAAATTACCTTGGGCAGTATGGCCATTTTCATGATATTGATTCTTCCTACCCATGAGCATGGAATGTTCTTCCATTTGTTTGTATCTTCTTTTATTTCATTGAACAGTGGCTTATAGTTCTCCTTGAAGAGGTCCTTCACGTCCCTTGTAAATTGGATTCCTAAGTATTTTATTCTCTTTGAAGCAATTGTGAATGGGAGTTCACTCATGATTTAGCTCTCTGTTTGTCTGTTATTGGTGTATAAGAATGCTTGTGATTTTTGTACATTGATTTTGTATCCTGAGACTTTGCTGAAGTTGCTTATCAGCTTAAGGAGATTTTGGGCTGAGACAATGGGGTTTTCTACATATACAATCATGTCATCTGCAAACAGGGACAATTGGATTTCCTCTTTTCCTAACTGAATACCCTTTATTTCCTTCTCCTGCCTAATTGCCCTGGCCAGAACTTCCAACACTATGTTGAATAGGAGTAGTGAGATAGGGCATCCCTGTCTTGTGCCAGTTTTCAAAGGGAATGCTTCCAGTTTTTGCCCATTCAGTATGACATTGGCCGTGGGTTTGTCATAGATAGATCTTATTATTTTGAGATACGTCCCATCAATACCTAATTTATTGAGAGTTTTTAGCATGAAGGGTTGGTAAATTTTGTCAAAGGCCTTTTCTGCATCTATTGAGATAATCATGTGGTTTTTGTCTTTGGTTCTGTTTATATGCTGGATTACATGTATTGATTTGCGTATATTGAACCAGCCTTGCATCCCAGGGATGAAGCCCACTTGATCATGGTGGATAAGGTTTTTGATGTGCTGCTGGATTCGGTTTGCCGGTATTTTATTGAGGATTTTTGCATCAATGTTCATTAAAGATATTGGTCTAAAATTCTCTTTTTTGGTTGTGTCTCTGCCCAGCTTTGGTATCAGGATGATGCTGGCCTCATAAAATGAGTTAGGGAGGATTCCCTCTTTCTCTATTGATTGGAATAGTTTCAGAAGGAATGGTACCAGTTCCTCCTTGTACCTCTGGTAGAATTCGGCTGTGAATCCATCTGGTCCTGGACTCTTTTTGGTTGGTAAGCTATTGATTATTGCCACAATTTCAGAGCCTGTTATTGGTCTATTCAGAGATTCAACTTCTTCATGGTTTAGTCTTGGGAGAGTGTATGTGTCGAGGAATTTATCTATTTCTTCTAGATTTTCTAGTTTATTTGTGTAGAGGTGTTTGTAGTATTCTCTGATGGTAGTTTGTATTTCTGTGGGATCAGAGGTGATATCCCCTTTATCATTTTTTATTGCATCTATTTGATTCTTCTCTCTTTTTTTCTTTATTAGTCTTGCTAGCGGTCTATCAATTTTGTTGATCCTTTCAAAAAACCAGCTCCTGGATTCATTGATTATTTGAAGGGTTTTTATCGTCTCTATTTCCTTCAGTTCTGCTCTGATTTTAGTTATTTCTTGCCTTCTGCTAGCTTTTGAATGTGTTTGCTCTTGCTTTTCTAGTTCTTTTAATTGTGATGTTAGGGTGTCATTTTGGATCTTTCCTGCTTTCTCTTGTGGGCATTTAGTGCTATAAATTTCCCTCTACACACTGCTTTGAATGTGTCCCAGAGATTCTGGTACACATGTGTCTTTGTTCTCGTTGGTTTCAAAGAACATCTTTATTTCTGCCTTCATTTCGTTATGTACCCAGTAGTCATTCAGGAGCAGGTTGTTCAGTTTCCATGTAGTTGAGCGGTTTTGAGTGAGTTTCTTAATCCTGAGTTCTAGTTTGATTGCACTGTGGTCTGAGAGACAGTTTGTTATAATTTCTGTTCTTTTACATTTGCTGAGGAGAGCTTTACTTCCAACTATGTGGTCAATTTTGGAATAGGTGTGGTGTGGTGCTGAAAAAAATGTATATTCTGTTGATTTGGGGTGGAGAGTTCTGTAGATGTCTATTAGGTCCGCTTGGTGCAGAGCTGAGTTCAATTCCTGGGTATCCTTGTTAACATTCCGTCTTGTTGATCTGTCTAATGTTAACGGTGGGGTGTAAAAGTCTCCCATTATTAATGTGTGGGAGTCTAAGTCTCTTTGTAGGTCACTCAGGACTTGCTTTATGAATCTGGGTGCTCCTGTATTGGGTGCATATATATTTAGGATAGTTAGCTCTTCCTGTTGAATTGATCCCTTTACCATTATGTAATGGCCTTCTTTGTCTCTTTTGATCTTTGTTGGTTTAAAGTCTGTTTTATCAGAGACTAGGATTGCAATGCCTGCCTTTTTTTGTTTTCCATTTGCTTGGTAGATCTTCCTCCATCCTTTTATTTTAAGCCTATGTGTGTCTCTGCATGTGAGATGGGTTTCCTGAATACAGCACACTGATGGGTCTTGACTCTTTATCCAATTTGCCAGTCTGTGTCTTTTACTTGGAGCATTTAGTCCATTTACATTTAAAGTTAATATTGTTATGTGCGAATTTGATCCTGTCATTATGATGTTAGCTGGTTATTTTGCTCGTTAGTTGATGCAGTTTCTTCCTTGTCTTGATGGTCTTTATATTTTGGCATGATTTTGCAGCAGCTGGTACCGGTTGTGCCTTTCCATGTTTAGTGCTTCCTTCAGGAGTTCTTTTAGGGCAGGCCTGGTGGTGACAAAATCTCTCAGCATTTGCTTGTCTGTAAAGGATTTTATTTCTCCTTCACTTATGAAGCTTAGTTTGGCTGGATATGAAATTCTGGGTTGAAAATTCTTTTCTTTAAGAATGTTGAATATTGGCCCCCACTCTCTTCGGGCTTCTAGAGTTTCTGCTGAGAGATCCGCTGTTAGTCTGATGGGCTTCCCTTTGTGGGTAACCCGACCTTTCTCTCTGGCTGCCCTTAACATTTTTTCCTTCATTTCAACTTTGGTGAATCTGACAATTATGTGTCTTGGAGTTGCTCTTCTCGAGGAGTATCTTTTTGATGTTCTCTGTATTTCCTGAATCTGAATGTTGGCCTGCCTTGCTAGATTGGGGAAGTTCTCCGGATAATATATTGCAGAGTGTTTTCCAACTTGGTTCCATTCTCCCCGTCACTTTCAGGTACACCAATGAGATGCAGATTTGGTCTTTTCACATAGTCCCATATTTCTTGGAGGCTTTGTTCGTTTCTTTTTATTCTTTTTTCTCTAAACTTCCCTTCTCACTTCATTTCATTCATTTCATCTTCCATCACTGATACCCTTTCTTCCAGTTGGTCACATCAGCTCCTGAGGCTTCTGCATTCTTCACATAGTTCTCGAGCCTTGGCTTTCAGTTCCATCAGCTCCTTTAAGCACTTCTCTGTATTGGTTATTCTAGTTATACATTTGTCTAAAGTTTTTTCAAAGTTTTCAACTTATTTGCCTTTGGTTTGAATTTCCTCCTGTAGCTTGGAGTAGTTTGATCGTCTGAAGCCATAGTCCCCTTAATATTAGTCTCGTTCCCTAGTATGAAAAATTTGCATAACAATCCCTCAAATAGTTGAAATCTATAGAGTATACTTCATCCAATTTTTGTTATATTATTGCCCACCAATAGTAGAAAAATATTCCTAGTAAAACTAACAAAGTAGCAATTACTTGGAGCTGTTAATATCTCATTAAGTTTATATATTACAAATACATATCTATATTAACAATTTCAATCAATATTCTTTAAAGAGTATTTTAGCCCTTAGCTATCAATAGTCAGGAAGACTAATGAATATTTTTTTCTCCAACGCCCACACTGAATTGTATAGCCTCACAAACCATTAAAAAAACAAAAGGATTAATAGGGACAGAAAGTGAAATAGTGGTTACCAAGGACTTGGGGAAGGAGGAATGGGCAGTTATTGCTTAAATGGTACAGAGTTTCTGTTTGGGATGATGTAAAAGTTCTGGAAGTATATAAAGGTGATGGTTGCACAACATTGTGAATGTACTTAATGCCATTTAAATATATATTTAGTAATTTTTAAATGCTATATTTTATGTCACGTATATTTTGTCATAATAAAAATGCAAAAAATAAAACACCCCACACAAAAGGAGCATTTTTGGAGTTGTTCCAAAATATTCCATGCTAATAAAGCATGAAAATTGAATAAGCTGCTCTTGAATGACTTTTGGGTAAATAATGAAATTAAGGCAGAAATCAAGATGCTCTTTGAAATTAATCAGAAAAAAAGATACAACATACCAGAATCTCTGGAACACAGCCAACAGTTTTAGGAGGGAAGTTTATAGCACTAAATGGCCACATTAAAAAGTTAGAAAGATCTCAACTTAACAACCTAAAATCACAACTAAAGGAACTTGAGAACCAGGAGCAAACAAATCCCTAAGCTAGCAGAAGATAACAAATAACCAAAATCAGAACTGAACTGAAGAAGATAGAGACACGAAAACCCTTCAAAAGATCAACAAATTCAGAAGGTGGTTTTTAGAAAAAAAAATTAATAAAACAGACAACTAGCTAGACTAATAAAGAAGAAAAGAGAGAAGATTCAAATAAACACAACCAAAAATGACAAGGGATATTACCATTGACCCAATAAAATATGAACAGCCATCAGAGAATATTATTAACACCTCTCTGCACATAAACTAGAAAATCGAGAATAAATACATACATTCCTGGACACAGACACCCTCCCAAGACTGAGCCAGGAAGAAATTAAATTACTGAATAGACCAAAACAAGCTCTGAAGTTGAGTAAGTAATAAATATCCAACCAACCAAAAAAATCCCAGGACCAGAGGGATTCTACCTGATGTACAAAGTAGAGCTGATATGACTCCTGCTGAAAATATTCCAAAAAATTCAGTAGAAGAAATTCCTCCCTAACTCATTCTACAAGGCAAGCATCATCCTAATACCAAAATCTGACAAAGATCCAACAAAACAAGAGAACTTCAGGCCAATATCCCTGATGAACATCAATACAAAAATCCTCAACAAAATACAGGCAAACCAAATCCAGCAGCACATCAAAAAGCTTATTCACCACAATCAAATATGCTTTATCCCTAAGATGCCATGTTGGTTCAACATACACAAATCAATCAATGTGATTCATCATATAAGTAGAGCTAAAGACAAAAACCACATAATTCTCTCAATAGATGCAACAAAGGCTTTTGATAAAATTCAATACATCTTCATGTTAAAAACTCTCAATAAACTAGCTATTGAAGGAACATACCTCGAAATAATAAGAGCCATCTATGACAAACCCCCAGCCAAAATCATACTGCATGGGCAAAAACTGGAAACATTCTTGGCAAAAGACAAGCATGCCCTCTCTCACCACTCCTATTCAGCCATAGTATTGGAAGGCTGGTCCAGGGCCATCAGGCAAGAAATTAAAAATAATAATAAAGGGTATCCAAGTAGGAATGGAGGAAGTTAAACTATCTCTGTTTGCAGATGACATGATCCTATATCTAGAAAATCCTATTGCCTCAACCTAAAAGCTTCATAAGCTGATAAACAACTTCAGCAAAGTATCAGCATATAAAATCATTGTGTAAAAATGTCTAGCATTATTACAGCAACCACAGTGAAGCTGAGAGACAAGTCAGGAGCACAATCTCATCCACAATTGCCACAAAAAGAATAAACTATCTGGGAATATAGGTAACTAGGGAGGGTGAAAGATCTCTACAAGGAGTACTACAAAACATTGTTGAAAGAAATCAGAGATAACATAAACAATGGAAACGCATCCCACATTCTTGTATAAGAAGAATAAATATCAAAAAAAATGGCCATACTTCCCAAAGCAATTTATAGATTCAATACTATTCCTATTAAACTACCATTGACATTCTTCATGGAACTAGAAAAACTATATGAGAATTCATATGAAACCAAAAAAGAGCCTGAATAGTCAAGACAATCTTAAATAAAAAGAACAAAGCTGGAGGCATCATGCTACCTGATTTCAAACCATACTTCAGGGCTACAGTAACAAAAACAGTATGGCACTGATACAAAAACAGGCACATAAACCAACGGAACAGAATAGAGAGCCCAGAAATAAGTTCACACACCTGCAACCTAATGCCTATCTGATCCTCAACAGACCTGACAAAAACAAGCAATGGGGAAAGGATTCTTTATTCAACAAATGGTGCTGAGATAACTGGCTAGCCTTATGCAGAAGATTCAAACTGAACTCCTTCCTTACACCGTATACAAAAATAAACTCAAGATGGATGAAAGGCTTAAATGTAAAACCCAAAACTATAAAAGCCCTGGAAGACAACCTAGGTAATATCATTCAGGACATAGGCACAGGCAAAGATTTCATGATGAAGATACTGAAAGCAATTGCATCAAAAGCAAAAATTGACAAATGGGGTCTAATTAAACTAAAGAACTTCTGCACAGCAAAAGAAACTATCAACAGAGTGAATAGACAAACCTACATAATGGGAGCAAATTTTTGCAAACTATGCTTCCAACAAAGGTCTAATAGCCAACACCTACAAGGAACTTAAACAAATATACAAGAAGAAAACAACCCCATTAAAGAGTGGACAAAGAACATGAACAGAAACTTCTCCAAAGAAGACATACACACAGACAACAAACAGGGAAAAAAGCTCAAAATCATTGATAATTAGAGAAATGCAAATGAAAACACAATTAGATATCATCTCCTACCAGTCAGAATGGCTATTAATAAAAAGTCAAAAAATAACAGCTGCTGGCAAGGTTGTGAAGAAATAGGAATGCTTATACACTTTTCATAAGAGTGTAAATTAGTTCAACCATTGTGAAAGACAGTGCGGTAATTCTTCAGAGACTTAAAGACAGAAATGCCATCGATCCAGCAATCCCATTATTGGGTATATACCCCAAAGAATATAAATCATTCAATTACAAAAACACATGCACCTGTATGTTCATTGCAGCACTATTCACAATAGCAAAGACAGAATCAACCTAAATGCCCATCAATAATAGACTGAATGAAGGAAATGTGGTACATATATACCATGGAATACTATGCAGCCATAAAAATATAACAAGATCCTGTCTTTTGCAGGGACACTGATGGTGCTGGGCGCCATTATCCTTAGCAAACTAATGAAGGAACAGAAAACCAAATACCACATGCTGTCACTTATTAGTGGGAGCTAAATGATGAGATGATAATATACGGACACATACAGGGAACAACATGCACTGGGGCCTATCAGAGGGTGGAGGGTGAAAGGAGGGAGAGGATCCAGAAAAACAAGGGGTCCTTGGCTTAATACTTGGGTGACAAAATAATCTGTATAACAATACCCCATGACACAAGTTTTACCTATATAACAATCCTGCACGTGTACCCCTGAACTTAAATAAAAGTTAAAGAAAGAAAATTTCAGGGAAGTTTTCTAGAATTATCTGAGCAATTACTCCAAGCCATTGCTCAATAAGATGTCTGTTTAACCTGTGCTTACTATCCAAATGCAGTTCCACTTTTTAATACAGACCCATATCTAAAGGAGCCCATTAAATCCCACTATAAACCAAATTTCTTAAGAGCTAGCTGTGAGAATCAGTTGCAGAAAGCTTGTTTTTCAGTGGAGTTAACTGCTCACAATCAAGAGAACTTCCAGGAATCCCAAGTTCAAAGGTAAACACCTACTTCAGCTTCATGCTATCTAGAACTTGATAGAAGAGAGCTAGGAGGCTTTTATGATTTTCCTGTGCACAAGAACTAAACTAGCAGGCTTTAAAAAGTATAAGTGAAACTTCAGAGGGTTATATAGCTCTGAAGTAATGGTAAAAAACCTAGCAGGGGAGGTGAATGGCGAAAAGAAGAGATGATTCTAAGGGGATTTCTGGTAACTATTGCATAAACTGACTTGGCTGCTAAAATACCTGCTGTGTCTGAACATCAGTCAAGAAAGGCAAAAAAAAAAAAAATGCATTTTGATTTTTTTGGTTAAAGTACTGTGTTTAAAATTCAAGACGTCTAATGTTATTCTAAATCATATTCTCATTGTTTCTTCACATGTCCTTTTAAAAACATACTACAATTGAACATTTAGCTCTTCTTAATAAAAATTTGTATAGGGACTTGTTTATAAGCACAATAAACTATTCTGTGTGTGAATTACGGGGTAATAATTCACACCTTGAGCTTTAAATGGAGCTCAGTATGATCTTATGTCTACCCATGCAAAGGATGTGAATTATTACATCATCATTCACATCCTGTTGTGTTGTGCTTCTTAAATATCATGTTTTTGCAGAAAAAAATGCTTTATATTTATGCGTTTTATTCTTAAATTTGTGTTTGGGTATATGGCTTTGGAAACTGTACAAAAATGCGAGGCAAACAATACTTTAATGCTGTATTAGAGGCATTGTTTATTTTACATTTGAAATATTGTTGGCTAAGTTTAATCAAGCTATATCATCATACTAGCAAAGGCACTGCATAGGTATTACACATTTCTTTTACAGAGCAGACGTATTCATCTGTTTGATTACCTTGATTATCGTCTTTAAAGTTAAATTTGTCTGTTTGCCTCTTATCTTGTACATTGAGGCAAGAGTTGTAAATTAATTATTTAATGTTATCCAGATGGCAGAGATTCTTTCACGTTTAAGGTTGCATCTAGGCAAATACTTCAAAAATTTCTTTTACTTGTTATTTCTAGAAGTACACAAATTTGGTAATTCTACAAATTTTGTTGAATATTTTTTATCTAAATATTTAGTAATGAAATTAAAAAGTGAAGATTAATTTTGTTGTAGAAATTCTTATTTATATGTGTCCATGTTTATCTTAAACAGAAATATAGGATTTCAAAATTGAGGCTTGTTAGATGTTTCATTTTATTAGAATCTACAGAAAGCAGCAGACCTAGAATTTGTTTGGACTCACCTGCTTTTTGTCTAATTATTTACTTGTTTAACAAACTAACTTAATCCTAGGGAGATTAAGATTATCAAATTTGATAATAGAAGATGTAAATATTTCCATTTTTCAATTGTAAGTTTTGTAAGATTTGGTAACAGTGAAACAGCAAAATAACTAACTCCATTTTTGTCTAAGGGGCCTTTACTCATTCCTGCAGGTAGGCTAGTATAATTTTAGAGCACTAAGATAATATGTAAAAACAGCCATTATGTAATTTTTAAAACTAACTCTGAGATTAAAGGAGAAGTATGTAAACAACTATGTTTTGGGAAAGGCTTATAGGAGCATTGTGACCTGACCAAGGGCAAAAATGTTCCCAGCCTCCTCAGACCCTCCCTGGTGCCCAGATGTCTGTGGTTGTCAATCACCTCTTGATCCCAACCCCCTGTTCTTCCCCTTGCCCTTAACATTAAAAAAGCCTAAAATTTGTTCTGACTTAAGATGGTATTTTAGGATACTGGTCCACTATCTTCTTGATTTGCTGGCTTTCTGAATAAAACTGCTTTTACTTTCTCACTAATTCTCTTCTCTTGTGTTTGGCTTTTGAGTGGTGAGCAGCTGAACCTGGACTTGCCTTATTCTGTTGTAACATGAACCTGTGATTATATTGTTTAGTATCATTAAATATATATATATGTGCACATATACATATAAGCATATACCCATACATTATATATAAAATACCAACATAAATTTAGATTATATATGTACATTTTATACATAATTACATATATAATACCAATTTATAGATAAGTTTTGCTCTCCAATATGATATTCACTAACTTCATCTGTTATTTAAATTCAAATTTTGATTGATTTACATTAAATTAAAATTTCAGTTACTCAGCTACACTAGGCACATTTTAAGTGCTCAATAGTCCTCATCACAGAAAGTCCTATTGAACTGAACTTAATATATATGTACACACACATACACACACAATATATATATATACACACACACAAGCTTATATATATGCTGTCTAAATTTAAATATAATCCATACATATACATGCACACTACATAAATATAAGTTTTATAGCAGATTCTTCTATTTATTGACCAAATTGAGTAGGTCACAAGAAATTACTAGGAGCTCTACCAAAAAAAAGCTAAAGCTCTCTTGAAGGCAAATTATATTAAAAAAAATTATTAAAGAATTTATCTAATTTGCCAGTATGTTGCTTTTGTATGTTTGTTTCCTTGTTTGTGTTTGAACACTTCTTTTTAACCCAAACTACCATTGAAAATTGTTACTGTAAACAGCAAATTATTTACTTTTAGAAAAATAAACTGAAAAATATTTGGTGGATAGTTCTCTCTCTTAATTTATGTCAAATGTAGTCATTGTCCTTATCTTTATGTTGTCTAAAATATTTCTATGCTATTATTATATAAATTTATTCTTGTTAATTTGTAAATATGTATTATAGTTTTGATTCCATCACTTAAGTAGGCTATAATTGAATTTGACTGCAGTTGTTTTTATAATTAATTTTCATGTTTATTTGCAGAATGTATTATGTACACTTTTGAACAGTGTGCCACATGCAATTAATTGCAGAAGATTTGACTTGGTATGCTCTTTTTCATTTAATTAAAACTCCAACTCATTGCTATGATGAAGACTGGCACAATGGGAAAGGCAAATAATCTAGAAAAGAGTGAAATGTAACAAGCTTCAATGAAACATATGCACAGTTTGGAAATAAGCGAGCAAATGTTAATATCTTTTATCTTGTGCTCTAGTTTATGAAAATTGCCATGGCATATATTCATTCAAGTACCCATTCATTAATCACTTATTTAGTACCTACTATGCACGAGGTACCATGTCAGATGAATGCAAAACTAGAAAATCGTGGTGTCAGAAGAAATCCAGAGAAGCGCAAAGTTATTAGAAGAGAACTCTTTCCAGACCATTTTCAAGTAGATATGTTTTGCTTAATCAAAGGAAAAAAAGAGGCAAATGTTTAAATGTATGCTCAGTGACCGTTCTCCAATTGTTGATTCCTGCTACACAGTCTTGTTCTCATGTACAGGCTTGAATGCAGCTGATTGAGAGTTGCAGAGAGGTCACTGTTGTAAAACGGTATGTGTATAAACATCTAATGAACAAAAGGCATTTGTTAGGTTGTGTACTCATTTTCTAGGGCTGCCATAAAAAGTAATGCACCACTGAGGAGCTTTTTTCTCACAGTTCTACAGGCTAGAAGTCCAAGATCAAGATGTCAGTAGGGTTAGTTTCTTCTGAAGACCTGTCTCCTTGTAAACAGTTATATTTTCCATGTATCTTCACATGATCTTTCCTCTGTGTCTGTGTATCCTAATCTCTTCTTCTTATAAGGACACTAGTCCTATTGGATTAGGGCTCACACCAGTGACCTAATTTAACCTTAATTACTTCTCTAAATACATTATCTTCAAATAAGAGTCACATTCCGAGGTACTGAACGTTAAGATTTTAACACATACATTTCAGGGCACACAATTTAGCCCATAGCACACTGCCAGACAATATACATATATATTATCTTATTAGATTCTTACTAGTCTTACCACCAAGCCCCTGTTCCATGGTTACCTCGGCCCTGCATCCTTATTACTCTTACTTTGTGGGACTTTTACCTTCAGACTTTAACTTAAATCTGATTCTCCCGGAAAAGAGTGCTTTTCCTGTATCCCTTAAAGTGGAGGGTGTTTGGGTCATCTGACTAAAGCCTCTCTCCCACCTTAGGCACTCTTCATTTCACTAGTGAAATGGCACGTAACTGGCAATGTTCCCTTTCAATATAAGTCTCATCTCATTCTTGCTAACTATGCTGCCCACATGCGCAAGATATCTAATGATTTATTTCTTATTCATTGAACTCTGCAACTCCAAAGACCTCATCTACTTCAGCTACAAACTCCCATGGACTTTCATCACCAAAATTACTCTGTCTTAAAGTTACAAATTATGTTTGTATTCCCCCTATATCTTTCTCAGTAGGTATTCACTCAACAAATTAAGAGTGAAATATCAAGGTTAGGCTTTATTCCAGGGTCTTAAAAACATTAAAGGACATACTTATATCTTACAAAAGTAAATTGCACTATAAAATACTAAACTATACTATGCTAAATTAAATGTAGTACTTTACAAACAAGAAATTTATGAAACATTGACTATTCACCTTTCTAGTATTTCACATCAAGGCGAGATAAGCATATTAAGAATGAGCAAAACTAAAACTCCAGATATTATAAAATTTACATGAGGCTATTAATTTCTGAAACTTATTTATTTATTTATTTTTTGAGATGGAGTTTCACTCACTCTGTTGCCCAGGCTCGAGTGCAGTGGCACGATTCATGTTCAAGTGATTCTCCTGCTTTCAGCCTCCCAAGTAGTTGGCATTACTGGCACATGCCATCACACCCAGCTAATTTTTGTATTTTTAGTAGAGACGGGGTTTTGCCATGTTGGCCAGGCTGGTCTCAAACTCCTGGCCTCAAGCAATCCTCCTGCCTTGGTCTCCCAAAGTGCTGAGATTACAGTCATGAGCCACTACACCCAGCCAGACTTTTTTATCTCAGTGGCTTTAAGGATACAAGTGATTTTTGGTTATGTGGATAAAATATGGGATTTTAGTGTACCCGTCACCTGAAGCATGTACATTGTACCTAATAGGTGGTTTTTCATCCCTCACCACCCCCCCAATCCTCCATGCTTTTGAGTCTCCAGTGTCCTTTACACCACTCTTTAAAATAGAATCTTGCAATAGTTGGTGAGCCTTGTTCTTCCAAGGCAGTGCGGAATTAGGTTACTTACTTACGTGCCAGTCGCAAAATTTACCCCTTTCTGCTGTGCATGTTTTTTGCTACCACCCTTGGCAGATGGATGACTATAAGAGCCACAAATACCTCCCTGCTCCCTATTTCGTACCCCAGCTGACTCCCATTCTTTCTCTACATAGCAGGAGGTTGGTCTCGCTAAATCTCATATATTTGATTGTTTCCCCACACTACTTACAGAAGTTCAATAACTTTCAGCGGCCTTCGCTTATGAAAATGTATTCTATACAATGAAAGGGATGTGTTACACAGCACCTAAATGTGTCTCTTTTTTAACTTTTATTTTAGGTTTGGGGCTACATGTGAAACTTTGTTATATAAGTAAACTCATGTCACACAGGTTTGGTGTACAGATTATTTTGTTAACCAGGTACCAAGCCTAATATGCAGTAGTTGTTTTTTTCTGCTCCTCTCCCTCCTCCCAATCTCCATCATCCAAAAGGCCCCAGTGTCTGTTGTTCCGTTCTTTGTGTTCATGAGTTCTCATCATTCAGCTCCCACTTATAAGTGAAAACATGCAGTATTTGGGCTTTTGTTCTCTTGTTAGTTTGCTAAGGATAATGGCCTCTAGCTCCATCCATGTTCCTGCTAAAGACATGATCTTGTTCTTTTATATGGCTGGATAGTATTCCATGGTGTATATGTACCACATTTTCTTTATTGAATCTGTCATTGACGGAGATTTAGACTGGTTCCATGTCTTTGCTATTGTGAATAGTGCTGCAGTGAACTTTTGCTTGCATATGTCTTTATAATAGAATAATTTATATTCCTCTGGGTATATACCTAGTAGTGGGATTGCTGAGCTGAATGGTGGTTCTGTTTTTAGCTCTTTGAGGAATCACCATAGTGCTTTCCACGATGGTTGAACTAATTTACACTCCCACTGACAGTGTATAAGTGTTCCCTTTTCTCCACAACCTTGCCAGCATCTGTTATTTTTTTGCTTGTTAATAACAGCCATTCTGACTGGTGTGAGATGGTATCTCACTGTGGTTTTGATTTACATTTCCCTAATGTTGAGTGATATTGAGCTTTTTTTCATATGCTTGTTAGCCACATGTATGTCTTTTTTAGAAAAGTCTCTGTTCATGTCTTTTGCCCACTTTTTAATAGGGTTGTTCATTTTTTTCTTGTACATTTGTTTAAGTTCCTTACAGATTCTAGATACTACACCTTTGACAAATGCATAGTTTGCAAAAAATTTGCTCCCATTCTGTAGGTCTGTTTATTTTGTTAATAGTTTATTTTACTGTGCAGAAACTCCTAAGTTTAATTAGATCCCATTTGTCAATTTTTGTTTTTGTTATGATTGCTTTTGGCATCTTTGTCATGAAATATTTGCCTGTTCCTATATCCAATATAGTATTTCCTAGGTTGTCTTTCAGAGTTTTTACCCTTTTGGGTTTTATATTTAAGTCTTTAATCCATCTTGAATTTATTTTTATATATGGTATAAGGAAGGGGTTCAGCTTCAGTATTTTGCATATGGTTAGCCAGTTATCTCAGCACCATTTATTGAATAGGGAATCATTTCCCTATTGTTTGTTTTGGTCAGCTTCGTTGAAGACCCAGAGGTTGTAGGTGTGCAGCTTTATTTCTGGGCACTCTATTCTCACCACTGCTATTCAACATAACTATGAAAGTTCTTGCCAGAATAGCCAGGCAAGAGAAAGAAATAAAGTGTATCCAAATAGGAAGAAAAGAAGTCAATCTATCCCTCTTTGTAGATAACAAGTTTCTATATCTGGGAAATCCCCTAGTCTTGGCCCAACAGCTTCTTAAGCTGATAAACAACCCCAGCAAGTTTCAGGATACAAAATCAATGTGCAAAAATCACTAGTATTCCTATACACCAACAATAGCCAAGAGACAAATCAGGAATGCACTGCCGTTCATGGTAGCCACAAAAAGAATTAAATACCCAGAAATAATGCAAAAGATCTCTACAATGTGAATTACAAAACACTGCTGAAAGAAAACAGAGATAACACAAATGGAAAAACATCCCGTGCTTATGGATAAGTAAAATCAATATCATTAAAATGGCTATACTACCCAAAGCAATTTATACATTTAATGTTATTCCTATCAAACTATCAATTACATTCTTCACAGAACTAGGAAAAAAAAACTATTTTACAATGCATATGGAACCATAAAAGAGCCCAAATATCTAAGGCTATTCTATGCAAAAAGAACAAAGTTGGAGGCATCACATTACCCAACTTCAAACTATACTACAGGGCTACAGTAACAAAAACAGCATGGTACTGTTACAGGAACAGACACATAGACCAAAGGAAAATGTGTTTTAAATTACTATATTTGTTAATCTGTATATATGAATTTTTGTTATGTACTATGATTTTCAATTTTGATTTGTAAATACCAGATATTCATTATTTGAATAAAGTAATTGATTTCAATTAACTTGGTTAGTTGTTGCTTTGTAATTTGTAGAAAACCAGTTTATATAGAAAATGGAAATATACATACTTTCACTTATGTCATTCTCACAACAATTCCATGAACTAGGTATTATTATACCATTTACAAATGGAGGCACAGAAAGTCTCAGCAACTTATTCAAAACCATACTGCTTAGGATGGAGTATTATCCAAATGAGGCTAGCCCACATTTGGGGCCCATAACTTAACCTTCATGCAAAGATCATGGAAGAAGATATAAGAGCAGTTTGTTTTCTCTCCTCAGTTTTTCTCTTTTTCCAAAAGAAAACTTTAGTATTCCTAAGGAAAGTATTGACTTCCAAAATTACTACAAGAACATTACTGTAAGAACAAAATAGAAAGAATAACATAAAATATTGTCTACTTTATATAATTAAATTGAAATAACTATGCTTCTTTAAGGCCACATACATCTTAACCCACTCAAACTCATGTTTTCAAAGGTGCATTTATCCCGTATTACTATTTATGTTCAAGTTTATACATTTCTTAATTATGTGGACTCCCTAAACATAGTGCATTTAGTTTATTAATATAAAATGAGAGCTGTTACAATTTACTGCTTACTTGTCTTCTCATATAGCAACCTGTCATTCAGGCAAAGAAAACATGTCTAAGATTAATGTAGGTCACACTAACCCAAGTATTTTGATATTTTTGGAGCAAACAGAACCAAAAAGTAAACAGGCAAAAAGTCAATCTTTAAGCCAACAATGATAACAGGATATGTGTAAATGAATGGTTATTATAACATTTTTTTAATACCAAAAGAGGCAAAATAAAAATTTTAAACCCTTTCATAAGGCTATGGGGCAGATAAAGACAGGAGAAGTCTAATTGCAATATATCCTGTAATGGAATCACCGTCTGTGTAGAAGCTGATTAAGGTTAATTTGAATCACATCAATTTGAATTAATGTGGCCTTTGCAGAAGGCCAACATGATCAATTAGTACTTTTAACTCCATACATCTGCCTAGAAAGGTTAGATTTATTAGTTTTCAAGATAACATTTTAGAATGCAAATCCATGTTACTTCATTTTTCTCCAGCCCACCTTACCTGAACACCTGGAATTTCTCAGCACAGATGTGTCTTAGAGTGAATTCATTTATAATGTGAAGCAAAAAAGGATGTACAGAGAAAAACAGCCAGATAGTTTTGCCTGTCTTCCAATGCTGGACAAACAAGTTCAAGTTACCCAATTAAGTCAAAGATCATAGTTTAGAAAAAAAATAACTGGTTATATTAGGTATAGAGTTATGTGTTACCCATATGGATTTCAAATCTTAGAGCTCAAAGATCCTTTAAGGTTTTATGGACAATTCATTTTAGTTCCCTTATTTTATGGATTAAAACATACTGCAGACCAGCAAATTTAAGTAACTTGCTTATAATCACACAACAAACTAGACCAGAAGTTTAGTCTTTAGGCAACACTTTACACTTTATAATCCCTGCTGAATTGGATGTTTTACATTATTTGCACACACATGCAAAAACGTGTCACTGGCAAGATACGGTATTTCTATCAATTGTTGTGGTATCAGCAACAATCTCAGCAATTAAATTTTCAGAGATGAGATGTCATCTCTTTACTCCTAGAAAATTTACTTTTTTTAAAAAAAAAAAACCTTTTCAAGTTAATCATCTTATCACTAGCCACTTTGACTAACAGGCTACTGGAATGTATTCAGGCATACAGAGTAGTTTCATGCTTCTATGCCTTTATTTCCACTCTTCCCCCTGGAATGCCCTTTATCATTGTATCTTAACTGTCTACTCCCCCTATTCCTACATGGAATACTCACATTTTCACTGGTTTATTGTTACATAACAAATCATCACAATCAATTCCTTCAAATGGCAAAAATATATTTGCTCATGATTTTGCAGCTTAGGCAGATAAGCATAGCTCATGCATGTCTGCTTCACATGGTGAAATCTGAGACAACTCACCTAAAGCTAAAGGATCCAAGATGCTTCATTGGCAGGTCTGTTGCTTTACCTGGTATTAATGAAATAGTTGTGGGACTGGCTGGGCTTGTCTTCCTTACTTCTTAGTCTGTTATTATACAGGGCCTCTCTGTTTCCAAAGTCTAGCTCTCAACCAAGATATTCAGACTTCTTTATGATGACTGCCTTCCAAGAGAAAAGAATAGCTGTTAGGCCTCTTAACTTCTAAGCTTAAAAGTCATACAGTATGACCTCTGCCACTTTCTATTGGTCAAAGCAAGACTCAGAACTATACTGGATCCAAGGGATGGGAAATCAACTCCCTCTCTGGATGGAATGAGTGGCATATACTTATTGGAATGCCATTAAGTCTCTGGCTGGAATGAGTGGCATATACTTATTGGAAGGCCATTTGATGATGGCCTCCTTCTGATCAGTAGACATCAGCTAGACTAAGCCAAGTCCTTTTCCAGAAGCACCCCTAGCATACCCATAGTCAACTGAAGCTAAGCCAAGAGTTCCGATTTTGTACCTTTTAATCCCTTATCATTTTACTTATCACATTATTATATGATTTAAATAATATAATTTATATAATATAATGATATATAATGATTTGAGACCGCTTCCTTGCAAAATAATAAGAAACCAGAACATGATCAGTTATTAATCATCCTTGAGTCATTGGTATTTAGAGTATGTCTGGCAAAGAAAGAGCTCAATAAAAGATTGCCAAACGTAACTCAAAGTTTTAAAAGTACTGAAAGGGGAAGAAGCATCTTTTTCCAATATATTCACATGGCCGAGGAAAGTTGAATTTGAGAATAGGGACACTTAAAAAGATGTAACAATGTAGCTAGAATATTTTATGGAAAAAAATTCATAATAAAATGAAACAATGAGATAAAAGGTGCCCAGAAGTTTGTTTCATAAGAGTTTATTGCCCTATGTGGTGATAAACAAGACATTTGATTCTATTTATTTTATTTGTACCTTCTTTTTTTTATCTTTTTTTGTTGTTGTTGAGACGGAGTCTCGCTCCATCACCCAGGCTGGATTGGAGTGCAGTGGTGTGATGTGATCTCGGCTCACTGCAACCTCCGCCTCCCAGGTTCAAGAGATTCTCCTGCCTCAGCCTCCTGAGTAGCTGGAATTACAGCTATTCAGTGGCGTGGCACCACCACGCCCAGCTAATTTTTGTATTTTTAGTAAAGATGGGGTCTCACCATGTTGGTGAGGCTGGTCTGCAACTCCTGACCTCCTGATCTGCCTGTCTAGGCCTCCCAAAGTGCTGGGATTACAGGCATAAGCCACCATGCACGGCCTATTTGTATCTTCTTTAAATGAAATAATTCGTATTGGTTCATTAAATATGTCTATCTGCATGTGGCATTTGTTTGTAAGTATTTATTCTTATACTGATAAATTTTCACAAATCTAAAAATTTTGGGAAATCCAAGAAAGGCAAATATTGCATAGAGTGAAATTTTCCTGAGGGCAAAATTCCAGGATGAAATCTTTAAGGGAAAATTATTTATCAAAATCCACAGCCTGAATTAGTGTATTTGAAAGATGTGGAGGTTTCCTCCCCCTCAAACATTTCCATCTGTCTCTTATTTCCTATCCCCACTTTGGTAATAGCTGTGAACTTGTTGAAACAATCCAAATGGACTATTTCAAAGGAGTAAGCTGACTCTGCATAAAGCCATTTCTTGAAAATGCTCAATAAACACCAATGCTTTTATTTCTCTCTTTTAAAAGGCAGTAGAGGACTTGCTAGGACCTAGGGATGGCTTTCTTATTCCTTGTCAAACTATACGAGAAAGAGAAATAGAGATCTGGTCATGACACCATCTCTAGCCCTGAATAAAACTTTTGTCAATGAACGCACTACCCGTAAGCTCATACAATGTTTTTACTCTGGAAAACGATGATAATAACAGATATTATATGAGCACATTTAAAGGATCTTTTATGTGTCAAAATTGCTTAGATAAAATAGAAATTTTATTTTCAACTAGGAATCACAATGAAAAATAGATAAGTCATTACTCTCCTTCAATGGTAGCTTTATTTATACTCACCAGGATTTAAGTTGTTAGTTTGTCAATTAATTTCATTAGCTTTGTATTTCTGTTCATTATGTTGAAGGCTTTGAGAAAGGTCTATTTGAAAGGTGTCTCCAGAGATATCTTTTTTTACTATAAAATTAATGTGACATTTATCTGCTAGACACAGAACCACGAACACAGTAAATAAACTTAAAATTTTCATTCAAATATTCCTATGTCTAAATCCCGTGGTTAGAAACTATAGCAGATGCAGGACAAAAATGGAAAGCAGGAAAATGTGTGTCCACAGATTTTATTAGTAAGGCAGGAATTGTTAAGCAGGCTAAAAGCAGAACAGGAGGGAAGGCTAGGTAGGCCCTTCCCACACAGTTGGTACAAAGGTTGAGATAAATGAAGCAGCTAAAAGCACAGGCTTCTTTTTCAAAACTACTCACTAAAAGCAAAGTGGGAAATGAGAGAGACTTGCCTATAAGGAGACTATTTTCTGAGACTCACCCCTGTGGTTGATACAGGAGAAAAATACAGGGCTACACAATAATATAGGTAATACTACTCCCTCTCAAACACAGCTTTTCTAGCGTTGGTCATTACAATCAGTCTCAGTGGACAAATGCCCATCTTTGGAAGCATCTAAGCATATAATTACTTAATAAAAAATAAAACAAGTTACATGATTATAACTGTCTTTTACTAACATTACATATTTTATTACATTGTCTAGCAGTGAATGTGAGTGCTATAAAATATCATGAAAATATCTTTTAGCAAACATTGGTCTGTGAATTTAAAATATTGACATCTAGTGTTAAAATATGTTGGCATAAACTTACTAAAATTAAAAATGTAACCGATATTCATCTGCATTTTGTTTAGCTGAATATGTCTGTCTTCTTTTTAACTTGTGTCCAAATAAATTCTGGAGGGTTTTAAAAACTATTTCCTGTCATTTCCATTTAATAATTATGTTTTGTGTTTGTTCCTCTTAGCACATTTCATATTCATCAATTCAAATAGCCTGTTTTTTATTTATGGAATTCTAAACAATGTTAGAGTAAACTATTGGGTGCTCCATTCCATTTAATAAAGGATTGCTGTGCATATGTCTGCAGTTGATATCCTATTTGAACATGTACAATTTATATGTGTGTATATGCATATTGAGTCATGTGTCATTTCACAACAGAGATATGTTCCAAGAAATACATTGTTAGGTGATGTTTTTGTGTGAACATGATAAGGTGTGTTTACACAAACCCCAAAATTATATTACTACACACCTAGGCTACCTGGTAGAGCCTACTGCTCCTAGGCCACAAACCTGTACAGCATGTTACTGTACTGAATACTGTAGACAATTGCAACACAATATTAAGTATTTGTGTATCTAAACATAAAAAAAAGTAAGAATGCAGTATTATAATGCTATGGGACCACAAGCACATATATGTTCCACTGTTACTGAAAAGTTATTATGCAGCACATGACTGTATATACATATATATTTGTGCATATATATATAAAAACACACATATATACATTTTAATGTATTTGTGTTATGTTTTCACAATTTGCATTTAATATATACTATTTGGTATAATATGATTTGATATAGCAATACTATAATAGTAATGTGAAATATTTGGAAGATTTAGGATGAAATGAGAAAAGATTTGACCTTATACAAAAATTTTAAAATTAGCCTGGAAAAAATAATAAAATTGAGAAAGAGAACAAACTGTGGGGTTCAAGGCAGTTGTTAAATTTGTCAATTGTGTTAGCTTAAAAAGTGATTTAAACTCTTGAGTCTAAATAATCTTTAGATTCAAGAATATAAAATTGTCTCACATGCTTCTGTGATTAAATTCATAAGAAAGTTCTGGCAGATAGGAGATGCTCAATAAGTAGTGGCTTCTTTCCTCAGCAATTGTTCAAAATTGATGCAAGGCTTTGCTCATTCTTTTTAATCTAGGAAGAGAATAAAATCCAGAGGAAAAGAACAAGAGTCTCTATGTTTGGGAAATACAAATCGAAATCTCAGTGCTTAGGATTTAATGTGAATGATTTAGATGGTTAAAACTGAGTGTCAACTTGATTGGATTGAAGGATACACAGTATTGATCCTGGGTGTGTCTGTGAGGGTGTTGCCAAGGGAGATTAACATTTGAGTGAGTGGGCTGGGAAAGGCAGATCCACCCTTTATCTGGGTTAATCTGGGTGGGCACAATCTAATCAACTGCTAGGTAAGCTAGAATATAAACAGGCAGAAAAATGTGGAAGGGAGACTGGCATAGCCTCCCAGCCTACATCTTTCTATTGTGCTTCCTGCCCTTGAATATCAGACTCCATGTTCTTTAGTTTTGGAACTCACACTGGCTCTCCTTGCTCCTCAGCATCCAGATGGCCTATTGTGGGACTTCGTGATCATGCAAGTTAATACTTAATAAACTCTCATATGTGTGTGTGTATATATATGTGTGTGTATATATATACACACACACACGTATATGTATACATATATATATTCCATTAGTTCTGTCCCTCTAGAGAACGTTGACTAATACAATGATCTTTTCATGTCTAATTTCCATATCTGCAAAATGTATTTCAAGTTTTCTGTTATATAAAAATGAAATGATGGTCGATGGGGAAATATATATCACTCATTCAAAATATTATTTGACACATAATTGGCAACAACCATATATATTTTATATATATATATATATACACATATATACAGCTTTTGCTTCCTAACCAACACTGCACTAAGTACTTTAAATGCATCATCTAGTTCACTACTCAAGAATTTAATCATTATTATCTTTATTAGTTTCTCAAATTTTAAAAAATATTTAAGCAAGTTCAATAGAACTTTCTTCAGTAATAGAAGTTTGGTTTTTTTTTTATCTTCTGATTTGGTAGCTACTAGTTATATGTGGAACATAAAATATGACTAGTACAACCAAAAATTTGTTTTTAAATCTAATTTTATTTAATTTGAAACTAACTTTAAATAGCTTCATGTGGCTGATACATATTGGACAACATGAACATAGTCTATATAGATATAACACTAAGTTTATAAATAAAAATTAAATTTAACTTGGAGCTGACAGGATCTCACTCTGTTGCCCAGGCTGGAGTGCAGTGGCATGATCATAGCTCACTGCAGTCTTGATCTCCCAGGCTGAAGTGATCCTCCTTTCTCAGCCTCCCAAGTAGCTGGGACGACAGATGCACATTACAGGACATGGCTTTTTTTATTAGTAGTATTTGTTTTGTAGAATTGGGCTCTCACTATGTTGCCTAGGCTGGTCTTGAACTCCTGGGCTCAGGCAATCCTCCTGCTTCAGCCTCCTAAGGTACTAGGACTACAGGCATAAGTCACCATGCCTGGCCTTGGAGTTATTTTCTAAGATGACAAATACTTAAAATTTGTACCGTACAATTCACCACCTCATCTTACATTATTCTGTTCAATATTTTTTAGTGTATGTTAGTGTTATCTCCCCAGATTGTGTGGTAAATTCCTTGAGAGTAATAGCTATGCTTTTTATTTTTTCTTTTCTTCCTGCTACATGCCTATGCCAGAAAGCCTTTGCACAATCCTGCCCAGTTAGGCTGAAGGTGCTTCCTTGTCCATTTGCCATATGACAATGTTTCCCTCATCGGTGAACATCTGGATTGGTAAAACTACCATGGTTTAGGCTATTGATTCGCAAGAGGTAATTTATAACAAAGAAGGAGATCAATTATGTGATTTTTTTTATATAATGACATAAAAATGTTAACAGAATTTTTACTTTTTGTTTACTTTGTAATACTTTTTTCAAGAAATATATATATAATATATATATATTTTATATATATATATATATATATATACATAAACCCTGACACTCAGTGGCCCAAATAAGAAAAACAATTAAAAAGTTAAAACTGGGTGGCATTACTGTTCAGCGTTTCATGTTTAAAGGAGCATGATATCCTAGGAAAGAGAAAATTGAGGAAAAAAGTATTGGTCCAGAGAGCTTGTCTGGGATCAGATCCCCTTTTTGTTTATTGAAGTTGGGAAACGTATCAAATATCTTTGATTCCATTAAAGAAGAGTGAATTTATGAACAGAGCAAAGAAAATACAATAGCAACTGTATCTTGTATAGCAGGTCACGATTATAATGGTGTTTTGCTACAGAGCCATTCTAATTGATGCCTTCCTCTTAAGACATTACTCACTGTCCACTCACAGTTTTAAAAATAACCCACAAGCTTAGGGGAGAGAATTGTCTAGCCAAGAAAAGTACTTATCCCTTCATCTTAGACCAAAATTTACCTAAGATATTTTAACTTTTACTTAATGTTTAGAAAAGCTTATAGAAAAATAAATTTTTAGAATGGGAAGATGGTAGGAATTATTCAATCCAAACTCTCTTCTATTATACAGAATAAACTATGATCCAGAAAATACAGACTTGTTTAATGTAAACAAAATGCTTAGCATCAGAGACAGAATAATACTTTTTTTCTTTGTCTGATGTTCTAAGTAATAGTGAACATTAAGATTACACTTGAGGCCGGGTACAGTGGCTCACGCCTGTAATCCCAGCACTTTGGGAGGCCAAGGCGGGCAGATCACAAGGTCAGGAAATCAAGACCATCCTGGCTAACATGGTGAAACCCCGTCTCCACAAAAAAATACAAAAAAATTAGCCGGGCATGGTGGCGGGCGCCTGTAGTCCCAGCTACTTGGGAGGCTGAGGCAGGAGAATGACGTGAACCTGGGAGGCGGAGCTTGCAGTGAGTCGAGATCGCACCACTGCACTCCAGCCTGGGTGCCAGAGTGAGACTCTGTCTCAAAAAAAAAAAAAAAAAAAAAGTACACTTGAAACAATACTAAATATCTGAAGAGAATAGAACTTTTAAAACACTCATACAATAAATAAGCAAGATGTACTGGATAAACAGAAATTGATTGCTGCAAGTTATTTGAAAAACCTATCAACTTTATTCTCATTCAAGATGGCCATGTGCTCTAAATATAGAACACTGCAATCCTCTGACCTTAAAGTTATTATAAGACACGGTATGTGTCACTATGGAAGTGTTTAGTCAAGCATATAAAACTCTTAGAATATCCAACTTAACTTTACCAGAAAATTATTAGGCCTACTAAAACATGTTTTTACTTTTTTCAAGAGCAATCAAATCAAACAGCATATATCAAACTTTGATAAACACATTTTTTTTCATCTACAATACTGCCAATAGATAGAAAAAGGGAGACTGACTTCTCTACCATTCTGAAAGCTTCTTGCCTCTGCTCTCCACACTGTGTTATTAGATATCACAGAAGCACATAAAAACTATGCTATTCTAACTGGTGTGAGATGGTATCTCATTGTGGTTTTGATTTGCATTTCTCTGATGGCCAGTGATGGTGAGCATTTTTTCATGTGTTTTTTGGCTGCATAAATGTCTTCTTTTGAGAAGTGTCTGTTCATGTCCTTCGCCCACTTTTTGATGGGGTTGTTTGTTTTTTTCTTGTAAATTTGTTGGAGTTCATTGTAGATTCTGGATATTAGCCCTTTGTCAGATGAGTAGGTTGCGAAAATTTTCTCCCATTTTGTAGGTTGCCTGTTCACTCTGATGGTAGTTTCTTTTGCTGTGCAGAAGCTCTTTAGTTTAATTAGATCCCATTTGTCAATTTTGGCTTTTGTTGCCATTGCTTTTGGTGTTTTAGACATGAAGTCCTTGCCCATGCCTATGTCCTGAATGGTAATGCCTAGGTTTTCTTCTAGGGTTTTTATGGTTTTAGGTCTAACATTTAAGGCAATCATTAAAAAGTCAGGAAACAACAGGTGCTGGAGAGGATGTGGAGAAATAGGAACACTTTTACACTGTTGGTGGGACTGTAAACTAGTTCAACCCTTGTGGAAGTCAGTGTGGCGATTCCTCAGGGATCTAGAACTAGAAATTCCATTCGACCCAGCCATCCCATTACTGGGTATATACCCAAAGGACTATAAATCATGCTGCTATAAAGACACATGCACACGTATGTTTATTGCGGCATTATTCACAATAGCAAAGACTTGGAACCAACCCAAATGTCCAACAATGATAGACTGGATTAAGAAAATGTGGCACATATACACCATGGAATACTATGCAGCCATAAAAAATGATGAGTTCACGTCCTTTGTAGGGACATGGATGAAATTGGAAATCATCATTCTCAGTAAACTATCGCAAGAACAAAAAACCAAACACCGCATATTCTCACTCATAGGTGGGAATTAAACAATGAGAACACATGGACACAGGAAGGGGAACATCACACTCTGGGGACTGTTGTGGGGTGGGGGGAGGGGGGAGGGATAGCACTGGGAGATATACCTAATGCTAGATGACGAGTTGGTGGGTGCAGCGCACCAGCATGGCACATGTATACATATGTAACTTACCTGCACATTGTGCACATGTACCATAAAACCTAAAGTATAATAATAATAATAATAAAAGAAAAAAAAAAAAAAAAAAAAAAAAAAAAAAAAAAACTATGCTAATAGGTGTCATGGAGACACAGGGTAAAAAGTAGATCGATTGCTCAAATGACACTTCACAGCTGCTTGAAGAGGCTTTAAGGCCTCCCAGACTATGCAGGTGAAACAACTCATTTTGCCAAGCAGTTTCCTTTTAGGGTCCTCAGCCTTGTGTGACCATCTAATCTGATTTTATCTTCAGCAGAAGTTATTGATTCAAATCAGACAAACCTTCATATATGGAACATGGGCCAGGGAACACCTGCATCTGGCTAGATAGCACATTTAAATTTCATTCTTGGCAGCTAGAATCCAGGAATTTTTAATATGATTTTTATAAATTTATAAGGTGTGACCACACATAATATTTTGTATTATGGAAAAAAATCTGGAAAACAGCCATGTTTTTAAAGCCCATAGGGACATGGTGCTGTGACATTTGTAACTCTCATTTAGATATAAATAATCAAGTATCTATTTAATAATGTAAATAGAATAATTTTTAAAAACTAAAAGTTCCTTTTTGTTTTGTTTTCATAATTTCTACCAATTATGGCTGTTACTCTAGGGAGAGTCCACAGAGCTCCTGCTACCACCATTCCAAAAATACTGTCTTTCTCTATCAATACTGTATACTAAAATGTAACGAGTGTTATTTCTTAACATGTTTCAAGCTGAATTTATTCTATGCTCTAATTTAGGGTCATCCTTTTACCTTGTGCTCTTTCTTTAATATCATTACTTGATAAAATATTATTTATTTTCTAGATGAAGTTTAAGCATGGTTTTCTTTAAGGAAGGTTCTTGATTTCTCAACTTGGTGTGTTCTTAATATCTTAATCCATGAGCCTTTTATTTCAAATAAGTCCGGTCACTTATCTTTGCCTTAGTTTGGAGTTGTTCTTTTTTATTCTTTTCCCTGCCTTTGATTTTAAGTTCCTCCGGGAAACAAATTATGTTTTATCTATCTTTGTATTTCTTATCTTTTTTTCACATTTTAGCATCTATAACAAGTAACATCTAAATAGTTGTCAATACATACTTGGTTGTAGAAATACATTAATGAATGAACAAAATGAAAATAGCTCACAATATGAAATATCATATCATAAAACCACACAGTTATCAAACTGCATCTCACAACGTTCCATAACATATTATTTTAGACTTCTTTTGTCCTAATGTCAGCTTAGCAACATTCCATATTCATTAAAAAAGTAAGTTGAGAGAAAAATATTACTACTATAATGTATTTAGCTTAGCCTTAATGTAGGAGGGGATTATTAAGCTATTAGGAAAACATAAAATGTAAAATTTGTATTTAATAATTCAAGTGAAAATCAATCAAGAAGCTTAATAAGGTTTGTCAGAAAAAGATATTAAATGGTACAACAGTGCTAAATGTTTTTAAGTGAGGCCTGCAAACATATATTTTAAGTTATATTAGGATATTTTGAATTTGTCACTGAATACTTCCCTCAGTTTTATTTATCATCTTGGAAATCACTCAAAACTTTAATCTCACAAAGGGAAGGAGAAGGAAGACAAGGAGGAAGAGAGGAAAGACTAACTTTTTTATAAAGTCTGATATTATGAAAAAGACTGAGATATTGTGATTTCAGATTCAGACCACCACAATAAAACAGATATCACAATTGAGTCACAGAATTTTTTTGATTTCCCATTACATATAAAAGTTATGTTGGCCAGGCACAGTGGCTCAGGTCTGTAATCCCAGCACTTTGGGGGGCTGAGGCGGGCAGATCACGAGGTCAGGTGATCGAGACTGTCCTGGTTAACATGGTGAAATCCCGTCTCTACTAAAAATACAAAAAATTAGCTAGGCGTGGTGGTGAGTGCCTGTAGTCCCAGCTACTTGGGAGGCTGAGGCAGGAGAACGGCGTGAACCCGGGAGGTGGAGCTAGCAGTGAGCCGAGGTCGTGCCACTGCACTCCAGCCTGGGCGACAGAGCGAGACCCCGTCTCAAAAAAAAAAAAAGTTATGTTTACATTATACTTTATAATAACTGTGCAATAGCAGTATGTCTTTAAAAAAAAGTACATACCTTAATTAAAGTGTATTTTATTATTGAAAACACTGATAATCCTCTGACCCTTAGGCCAAGCATAATATTTCTGCTGGTGGAGGATCTTGCCTCAATGTTGATGGCTGCTGACTAATCACCGTGTTGGTTGCTGAAGGTTGGAGTGGCTGTGACAATTTCTTAAAATAAGACAGTGAGGTTGCCACATCAGTTGACTTTTTCTTTCATGAAAGATTTTTCTGTAGCATATCATGCTGTTTGATAGAATTTACCCACAAAACTTACCTCAAAGTTGGAGTAAATTCTCTCAAACTCTGCCACTGTTTTATTAACAAAGTTTATGCACTATTCTAAATCATTTGCTGTGATTTTAACAAGGTTAATAGTGTCTTAACCAGTAGTAAATTCCACTCATGAGATCATTTTATTTGGTCATCCATAAAAAGCAACTCTTTATCCATTAAAGTTTTATCACAAGATTTTAGGAATTCAGTCACATCTTCTAGTTCTTTTGCTCTTCCCACCACATCTATAGTTATTAACATATCCTCTACTGAAGTTTTGAACACCAAAGTCAACTCTGAGGGTTGGAATCAACTTCTTCCAAATTCCTGTTAATGTTAATATTTTGTCCTTCTCCCATGAATCATGAATGCTCCTAATGGCTTCTATAATGGTGAATCTTTTTCTGTAGGTTTTCAATTTACTCTTCCCAGATCCATCAGAAGAATCACTGTCTATGGCAGGGATAACCTGAATAAAGGGCATTTCTTGAATAATAGGAGTTAAAAGTCAAAATTATGGCTTAATACACGGACTGAAGGATTAGTGTTGTGTTAGAAAGCATGAAATCATATATTTTTCTTCTTATACATCCCTGCCAGAGCTCTTGGATGACCAGATGCAGTGTTAGTTAGCAGTAATATTTTGGAAGGAATCTTTTTTCTGATCAGTAGGTCTTGACATTGGATTTAATACATGTGCTGTCTTTGAGGTGTTGTTATTCCATTTCTAGAGCACAGGGTAGATTTAACATGATTCTTAAGGGCCCTAAGATTTTAAGAATGGTAAATGAGTATTGGTTTCAACTTAAAGTCAACAGCTGTAGTAACCTGTAAGAAAAGAGTCAACCTGTCCCTGGAAACTTTGAAGACATACACTGACTTTTCCTCTCTAGCTATGAAAGTCCTCATGACATCTTCTTCCAGTATAAGGCTGTTACATTCACATTGAAAATTTGTGGATAAGTGTATCCACATTAATTATCTTAGGTATGTTTTCTGAATAACTTGATACAGCTTCTACATCAGCATTTGCTGCTTCACCTGCACTTTTTTGTTATAGAGATGATTTACTTAAACTCATGAACCAACCTCTCCTAGCTTCTAACTTTTCTTCTGCAGCTTCCACACCTCTCTTAATTTTCATAGATTTGAAGAGAGTTAAGGTTTTGCTCTGGTTTACGACTTGGCTTAAGAATTTAACACTAAAACTTTCTTCATATCAGCAATAAGGTTATTTCATTTTGTTATCATTTGTGTGTTCATTGGAGTAGCACTTTTAATTTCCCTCATGAGCTTTCCCTTTTCATTTAGAACATGGATAACTGTTTGGTGCAGGAGGCCTAACTTTTGCTCTGTCTTGGCTTTCAACATGCCTTCCTCACTAAGCTTAATCATTTCTAGCTTTTGAATTAAAGTGAGAGACATGAGACTCTGCCTTTCACTTTAACGCTTAGAGGCCATTGTAGGGTTATTAACTGGTTTAATTTCAATGCTGTTGTGACTCTGGGAATAGGGACGTCTGAGAAGAGTGAGAGAGATGGGGAGAACATCTGATCAGTGGAGCAGTCAGAACACATGTAACGTTTATCGATTATTTTTCCTGTCTTATATGGGCATAGTTTGTGGCTTTCCAAAACAATTACAATAGTAACATCAAAGATCACTGATCGAAGATCATCGTAGCAGATATAATAAAAATTTTCGAAACATTCCAAGAATTACTAAAATGTTATACAGAGATACACAATGAATATATACAGTTGAAAAAAATGATGCCAATAGACTTGCTTGACACAAGTTTGTCACAAATCTTCAATTTGTGAAAAATACAATATCTTCATAGGGCAATAAAATGAGGTATGTCTGCATTCCCTACAATCAAGTGGAGCAGAGAAAAATAAGCATTCTTTGCGCAGTTGTAACATCACATATAAATTAAACTATTCATAAATTTTAATGTAGTATCAGCAATATGAATGGGATAGATGCTACCTGTTTATGAGGGTGGTATCATAGAAATTCAAGTAAGATATCCCCTTTATCATTTTTTATTGCATCTATTTGATTCTTCTCTCTTTTTTTCTTTATTAGTCTTGCTAACGGTCTATCAATTTTGTTGATCCTTTCAAAAAACCAGCTCCTGGATTCATTAATTATTTGAAGGGTTTCTTTTGTCTCTATTTCCTTCAGTTCTGCTCTGATTTTAGTTATTTCTTGCCTTCTGCTAGCTTTTGAATGTGTTTGCTCTTGCTTTTCTAGTTCTTTTAATTGTGATGTTAGGGTGTCAATTTTGGATCTTTCCTGCTTTCTCTTGTGGGCATTTAGTGCTATAAATTTCCCTCTACACACTGCTTTGAATGTATCCCAGAGATTCTGGTACACATGTGTCTTTGTTCTCGTTGGTTTCAAAGAACATCTTTATTTCTGCCCTCATTTCGTTATGTACCCAGTAGTCATTCAGGAGCAGGTTGTTCAGTTTCCATGTAGTTGAGCGGTTTTGAGTGAGTTTCTTAATCCTGAGTTCTAGTTTGATTGCACTGTGTTCTGAGAGACAGTTTGTTATAATTTCTGTTCTTTTACATTTGCTGAGGAGAGCTTTACTTCCAACTATGTGGTCAATTTTGGAATAGGTGTGGTGTGGTGCTGAAAAAAATGTATATTCTGTTGATTTGGGGTGGAGAGTTCTGTAGATGTCTATTAGGTCCGCTTGGTGCAGAGCTGAGTTCAATTCCTGGGTATCCTTGTTAACTTTCCGTCTTGTTGATCTGTCTAATGTTGACGGTGGGGTGTAAAAGTCTCCCATTATTAATGTGTGGGAGTCTAAGTCTCTTTGTAGGTCACTCAGGACTTGCTTTATGAATCTGGGTGCTCCTGTATTGGGTGCATATATATTTAGGATAGTTAGCTCTTCCTGTTGAATTGATCCCTTTACCATTATGTAATGGCCTTCTTTGTCTCTTTTGATCTTTGTTGGTTTAAAGTCTATTTTATCAGAGACTAGGATTGCAACGCCTGCCTTTTTTTGTTTTCCATTTGCTTGGTAGATCTTCCTCCATCCTTTTATTTTGAGCCTATGTGTGTCTCTGCACGTGAGACGGGTTTCCTGAATACAGCACACTGATGGGTCTTGACTCTTTATCCAATTTGCCAGTCTGTGTCTTTTACTTGGAGCATTTAGTCCATTTACATTTAAAGTTAATATTGTTATGTGCGAATTTGATCCTGTCATTATGATGTTAGCTGGTTATTTTGCTCGTTAGTTGATGCAGTTTCTTCCTTATCTTGATGGTCTTTATATTTTGGCATGATTTTGCAGCAGCTGGTACCGGTTGTGCCTTTCCATGTTTAGTGCTTCCTTCAGGAGTTCTTTTAGGGCAGGCCTGGTGGTGACAAAATCTCTCAGCATTTGCTTGTCTGTAAAGGATTTTATTTCTCCTTCACTTATGAAGCTTAGTTTGGCTGGATATGAAATTCTGGGTTGAAAATTCTTTTCTTCAAGAATGTTGAATATTGGCCCCCACTCTCTTCGGGCTTGTAGAGTTTCTACTGAGAGATCCGCTGTTAGTCTGATGGGCTTCCCTTTGTGGGTAACCCGACCTTTCTCTCTGGCTGCCCTTAACATTTTTTCCTTCATTTCAACTTTGGTGAATCTGACAATTATGTGTCTTGGAGTTGCTCTTCTCATGGAGTATTTTTGTGGTGTTCTCTGCATTTCCTGAATCTGAATGTTGGCCTGCCTTGCTAGATTGGGGAAGTTCTCCTGCATAATATATTGCAGAGTGTTTTCCAACTTGGTTCCATTCTCCCCGTCACTTTCAGGTACACCAATCAGACGCAGATTTGGTCTTTTCACATAGTCCCATATTTCTTGGAGGCTTTGTTTGTTTCTTTTTATTCTTTTTTCTCTAAACTTCCCTTCTCACTTCATTTCATTCATTTCATCTTCCATCACTGATACCCTTTCTTCCAGTTGGTCGCATCGGCTCCTGAGGCTTCTGCATTCTTCACGTAGTTCTCGAGCCTTGGCTTTCAGCTCCATCAGCTCCTTTAAGCACTTCTCTGTATTGGTTATTCTAGTTATACATTCGTCTAAAGTTTTTTCAAAGTTTTCAACTTCTTTGCCTTTGGTTTGAATTTCCTCCTGTAGCTCAGAGTAGTTTGATGGTCTGAAGCCTTCTTCTCTCAACTCGTCAAAGTCATTCTCCGTCCAGCTTTGTTCCGTTGCTGGTGAGGAACTGTGTTCCTCTGGAGGAGGAGAGGCGCTCTGCCTTTAAGAGTTTCCAGTTTTTCTGCTCTGTTTTTTCCCCATCTTTGTGGTTTTAACTACTTTTGGTCTTTGATGATGGTGTTGTACAGAAGGAGGAACCGGTACCATTCCTTGTGAAACTATTCCAATCAATAGAGAAAGAGGGAATCCTCCCTAACTCATTTTATGAGGCCAGCATCATCCTGATACCAAAGCTGGGCAGAGACACAACCAAAAAAGAGAATTTTAGACCAATATCTTTGATGAACATTGATGCAAAAATCCTCAATAAAATACTGGCAAACCGAATCCAGCAGCACATCAAAAAGCTTATCCATCATGATCAAGTGGGCTTCATCCCTGGGATGCAAGGCTGGTTCAATATACGCAAATCAATACATGTAATCCAGCATACAAACAGAAGCAAAGTCAAAAACCATATGATTATCTCAATAGATGCAGAAAAGGCCTTTGACAAAATTCACCAACCCTTCATGCTAAAAACTCTCAATAAATTAGGTATTGATGGGACGTATCTCAAAATAATAAGAGCTATCTATGACAAACCCACAGCCAATCTCATACTGAATGGGCAAAAACTGGAAGCATTCCCTTTGAAAACTGGCACAAGACAGGGATGCCCTCTCTCACTACTCCTATTCAACATAGTGTTGGAAGTTCTGGCCAGGGCAATTAGGCAGGAGAAGGAAATAAAGGGTATTCAGTTAGGAAAAGAGGAAATCCAATTTTCCCTGTTTGCAGACGACATGATTGTATATCTAGAAAACCCCATTGTCTCAGCCCAAAATCTCCTTAAGCTGATAAGCAACTTCAGCAAAGGCTCAGGATACAAAATCAATGTGCAAAAATCACAAGCATTCTTATACACCAATAACAGACAAACAGAGAGCCAAATCATGAGTGAACTCCCATTCACAATTGCTTCAAAGAGAATAAAATACTCAGGAATCCAACTTACAAGGGACGTGAAGGACCTCTTCAAGGAGAACTATAAACCACTGCTCAATGAAATAAAAGAGGATACAAACAAATGGAAGGACATTCCATGCTCATGGGTAGGAAGAATCAATATCGTGAAAATGGCCATACTGCCCAAGGTAATTTATAGATTAAATGCCATCTCCATCAAGCTACCAAGGACTTTCTTCACAGAATTGGAAAAAACTACTTGAAAGTTCATATGGAACCAAGAATGAGCCTGCATCGCCAAGTAAATCCTAAGCCAAAAGAACAAAGCTGGAGGCACCATGCTACCTGACTTCAAACTATACTACAAGGCTACAATAACCAAAACAGCATGGTAGTGGTACCAAAACAGAGATATAGATCAATGGAACAGAACAGAGCCCTCAGAAGTAATGCCGCATATCTACAACTATCTGATCTTTGACAAACCTGAGAAAACAAGCAATGGGGAAAGGATTCCCTATTTAATAAATGGTGCTGGGAAAACTGGCTAGCCATATGTAGAAAGCTGAAACTGGATCCCTTCCTTATACCTTATACAAAAATTAATTCAAGATGGATTAAAGACTTAAACGTTAGACCAAAAACCATAAAAACCCTAGAAGAAAACCTAGGCAATACCATTCAGGACATAGGCATGGGCAAGGACTTCATGTCTGAAACACCAAAAGCAATGGAAACAAAAGCCAAAACTGACAAATGGGATCTAATTAAACTAAAGACCTTCTGCACAGCAAAAGAAACTACCATCAGAGTGAACAGGCAACCTACAAAATGGGAGAAAATTTTCGCAACCTACTTATCTGACAAAGGGCTAATATCCAGAATCTATAATGAACTCAAACAAATTTACAAGAAAAAAAAACAACCCCATCAAAAAGTGGGCAAAGGATATGAACAGACACTTCTCAAAAGAAGACATTTATGCAGCCAAAAGACACATGAAAAGATGCTCATCATCACTGGCCATCAGGGAAATGCAAATCAAAACCACAATGAGATACCATCTCACACCAGTTAGAATGGCGATCATTAAAAAGTCAGGAAACAACAGGTGCTGGAGAGGATGTGGAGAAATAGGAACACTTTTACACTGTTGGTGGGACTGTAAACTAGTTCAACCATTGTGGAAGTCAGTGTGGCGATTCCTCAGGGATCTAGAACTAGAAATACCATTTGACCCAGCCATCCCATTACTTGGTATATACCCAAAGGACTATAAATCATGCTGCTATAAAGACACATGCACACGTATGTTTATTGCGGCACTATTCACAATAGCAAAGACTTGGAACCAAACCAAATGTCCAACAGTGATAGACTGGATTAAGAAAATGTGGCACATATACACCATGGAATACTATGCAGCCATAAAAAATGATGAGTTCATGTCCTTTGTAGGGACATGGATCAAATTGGAAATCATCATTCTCAGTAAACTATGGCAAGGACAAAAAACTAAACACCACATGTTCTCACTCATAGAGGGGAATTGAACAATGAGAACACATGGACACAGGAAGGGGAACATCACACTCTGGGGACTGTTGTCGGGTGGGGGGAGGGGGGGAGGGATAGTGTTAGGAGATATACCTAATGCTAAATGATGAGTTAATGGGTGCAGCACACCAGCATGGCACATGTATACATATGTAACTAACCTGCACATTGTGCACATGTACCCTAAAACTTAAAGTATAATAATAATAATAATAATAAAAGAAATTCAAGTAAGAAAAAGAAACAATAGTGTAAGGAATAATTCTATAGCCACTATTTACTTACACCATTCATTTGTCATTTTCTATTTGTATTATCTAAGGCTCTCTTCACACAAAAACAGCAGAGTTGTGTAGCTGTGACTAAGATTTATGGCTATAAAGCCAAAAACATATACTACTTGACCTTTACAGAAAAAAAATTGATGACCCCATCGCAGAACATGTGCTCAGTGAGTCAGATAAGTAGTGCTTTATGAGGACTCTTCACAGCATCAAGCCAAGAGAGAACACAAGAGAAGGTCTGAGAAAGGGCTCTGTGCTCCTATGCTGTGTATTCTGTTTGATGATAAAAAATATGCATGTTGCTTACTTCAGGAAGTAATAACATGTATCTTAGATTAGGATATCTAAAAGCAGAGGCTGAGACAGAGATTTGGGTAGTAGTTATATATTGAAGGATAGCTTTTAATAAAAAAAAATATAGTCTGAAGTGAGTGAAAGGAAAAGGGAAGGGTCAAGCAAGACTATTCATTCTGGTAAAGTATATCCTGGGCTGAATCCACATTGGAGGATAAGGCCTCTGAAATAGAAATCTTACTGTAGTGTTTTGCCCCTTTGAGGGAAAGTTGCCTCTGTATCAATCGTTCATGAATGGACACTGCCTCAGTATGAGTAGGTGTGTACATAACATTCCAACAAAGTTGGCTTCTGCTAGCTGAAGCGATTATCTAGGAACTGGGGTAGCTGTGAGCCATTAGCAGGCAGCACTTACAATAGCTAGGGGATAGGCACATCAGCCTGCTAACAGGAGATCCAGTGGAGAACAAACAGCAACTACTACAGAATCTTACTGAAATAACAGTCAACTAAATGTCTACTGGATTTCAGTCTTGATTACTACCAAATGATGCATCCAGAATGATCTCAGCTATTTGATTAGAAACCTTTGAGAGTCCTCTTAGGATATCTGTTGAGTCACCCATGGGCTGGCCTTTCTAGATACTCATTACTTATTCATTGACCCAGCAGCATTTTCTATGAACAAAGCCTAATCTTACTTCCTTTACTAGTACAGTATAAAAATATTTGAATTTCCCTAAAAATGTTATATTGCCTTATTCCTTAGCACTCTGCCCATGCTGAAACCTGTGTCTTACGTCAATAGGTTGACATATACATTGAAGAATTCAGTGCCCCTCCTACCCTCAAGTGACCACTTCGATACAGGAATTGCTGAGACTTAAATATTAAATTCCTAGTGGCTTTATTCAAAAGGAATATGGTAGATTGGGGAAAAAAAAAGATAAATGCTCTGCAGCTCTACTTATCAAGAGGTCAAGTTTATGTTAAAATCTCTTGAAATTTGGCAAGGCTTAGGACTTGCTTAGGCCAGTGGAACAGTAGAAAACCTGATGCAAGGGGATATTTAAAGTGCTGGCACAATGAGGCTTTGGAACTCTAGGGCTACTGTGGGAATGAGTTTAGGCAAGGCTAATGTAGGATAAAAGAACACATAGAGAGAAGAGCAAGTTGGTCCCAGAAGTCCCACCCATCAGAACCAACCAGTCACAGCTGGCCCACCATTTAACTGCAGATGCATGAGAATGAGATAACCTATGTCTGGTTCAAATCAGAACTGCCTAGTAAACCCAGCCCAAATTATCTACCTACAGAATCATAAAGTCAATTTTTTAGCCACTAAATTTTTTTGGCAGTTACTCCTATAGAGAGAGTTGTCCAATAGAAGATGCTCCACTCCTTTATCAGGCTCTATCAAGTATAACTAAAATATTGAGAATCCCTTAAAACTGGAGAGAAAAACAAGTTAAAGTGAAAAATTAGGAAAAAATATTCTTAGAGACTAAATGAGTGAGTTACATTATTCCTCTGAGAAGGTTTATACCCAAAAGATTATAAATCATTCTACTATAAAGACGCATGTACACGTATGTTTATTGCAGCACTATTCCCAATAGCAAAGACTTGGAACCAACCCAAATGTTCATCAATAATAGACTGGATTAAGAAAATGTGGCACATATACACTGTGGAATACTATGCAGCCATAAAAAAGGATAAGTTCATGTCCTTTGCAGGGACATGGATGAAGCTGGAAATCATCATTCTCAGCAAACTACCACAAGAACAGAAAACCAAACACCGCATGTTGTCACTCATAAGAGGGAGTTGAACAATGAGAACACATGGACATAGGGAGAGGACTATCACACACTGGGGCCTGTCGGGGAGTTGGGGGAGATACAACATTAGGAGGTATAACATTAGGAGAAATACCTAATATAGGTGATGGGTTGATGGGTGCAGCAAACCACCATGGTACGTGTATACCTATGTAACAAAACTGCACATTCTGCACATGTACCCCAGAACTTAAAGTATAATAATAAAAGAGATAATGCAAGAGTATTGACTCCAAAATGTGTACATCTGTTTTCAGATAACCTATTTTCAACATTGTCCCCATTGTGCTCCATTCCTAAATTCTATTATCGTTCACTCAGTCAAATCTGGGGACTGAAATTCCATCAATCTCATTAATTCCACTGGGTCCTCGCAAACAGTATGTTAAAGAATCACACCAAATGTCAGAGTTCTTCCAAAAGAGTTGAGTTTTTTTGTTCCAATGAACACGGTTCATATGAGAAATACGGTTCATATGAGAAAAAAATAATTTAAGAATAGAAGCCATCTAAACTCTATGAAACTGTTTATAAGAAACATTTGCAGGTAATCATCATTTTTGCCACATAATAGGCATTGGGTGTTTACCATATAAATTAGCTTATCATCATCAGATAAATGAAGTTACTTTATTGCCTCTATAATTAAGTAGAAAGATGGCAGGATGAGAAAGTAACTCTTGCTTCTTTGGTTTGCAAAATTTGAAATGTTGAACTTGATCAATTTGCTTGCAATGACCAAACACTTTAGTTACAATAGCATTCGTAAAACCTATCCCTGCCAATGCTACAGTAATGCAAGCATAATATTTCTTTTATCTTTTTTACACTTGGAAGGTAAAAGAGATAAAAATTGTCAGAAAATCTCAGCAGTTCACATAAATTTATGTCTTCTTAAACTATCTTTTCCTACAACATAACAAAAGCACAGGGAATCATGCTGTATTTTATTGACATTGTAAATAGTGATTTTTAAAGATTTCTGGCTTCATGATTTTCTCTTTCCTGTTGCTTTCCACAAGTTTCAGGAATAACGTAAGAATATATACAGTCAAATATTTATTCCTTCCACACCCTGGAACATACAATATGTCTTCAATCTTATCCTACAAAACACTGTGTTAGACTGTGAACAGAGATGACAGCCTAAAACAAAACAAACAACCCTCACCCGCCAAAAACCAAATATACCTAAAGCAAGGGTTTATAAAGTCATTGCAAAAAGAGTCCCAAATTGCCATTATTGGATAATATGGGAGTCTGGTGCATGGATTTTAAAGCAATATACAGATATTCACTACATATGTCTTCAAATGTGCATACTTTTTCTTTAGTTGTGACAGCAGTCACTTGATATTGATGAACTCTGAATGATGCCCAAATACAGAAAGATGCTCTTAAATGTGGCCAATTGAAGACAAAGTATCTTGGTCACTATGGTGGTTATTATAATATTCGCTATTATGTATATATTTTAGTACAACCAGAAAATATCAGAACATGAAATGTTTTCTATGTCATGCTAGAATTTAAGTTCCACATATGTACGAACTGTTGGTTAGCTCACCAATGTATTTAACTCACCAATATATCCCAAGGATATAGCCTGACATGTAACAGGTGTTAAATTAGTGACTGGATGAATATATGATGAGACAGATTCTGGTTATTTTCTGTACTGCTGAAGTGTTAGGGGTTCTTTTCTCCTTGAGTTCTTCAAATTATTTGCTGTTCTGTATATTTTGTCATAAACATAACAGAGGTCAGCTTAAAATACCTATTGAGATGTATTTTATAGGCATTAAGAGGAGCAGGACAAATACTTGAGGAAACTTTGCAGCACAGGATGGGAGTCTGAACAGCCATCAGAGTATAATTTTAGGTAGAATGCAAATCAGTAATGCTGTGGTCGGGACCCGCTCTTGCTTTTAGGTTTTCCTGTAATGCTAATCATTCACATTCAGAGTCCTCTCCAAGAAGAGTGAATTCTCTGTGTCAATTTTAGACAACCAGAGGCTTAAAACAAAAATGATTGACTCTTTATCCTTTCTTTATTCCAAGAATGCATTGTTCCTTTTATTTTACTGCCCATTATCCTTAACATATTCAGCATTAGAATTTCAGTTATGAATCTCCAGTGTGTATTTTAAAAATTCAAATAACTGATACTTTGATCAAATCTTTAACTTGTATATCAGAGCGTTAAGGATGTTAGCTCAAGTCTGTTCTCTCTCTAACCTCATATAATACACGCACACATATGCACACACACACACACATACAAATATATATAAATGTAAAAAAACTCATACATATACAAAATAGGTGTGCATATATACATAAATATATAAAATGTGTGTATATGTAAATATATAAAACATGTATGTATATATATAAATATACAAAATCTGTGTGTGTGTGCTTAACACTTTAGGAAAAAATATAATGCTTTCTTTTCAAAAGGAGACTCAGATTTTTAAATACAAATTCCATTCCTTTGAAGAAGGGTCAATTGTATTTCCTATTTAAAATTTAAAGTGAAATCACCTATTAAGGAGAAAAATACTTTTTCTTCAAATAAAATACAGTTCTTACTAAAATATTCTTGATGAAATCTAAATGAACAAAACTGTAAATGAACCAATTACCTTGTTCTTTTATTAAAGATTAGTAGACGTCCCAGGGAGCATTAAGCTTAAATTTGAACAAATTATTGAAACTTGACCAGCAATTTGAATGGAAACTGTATGTGTGGAAAATTATACAATGTAAAAAGCTAGTATTTTTTTGTACATTTTGGGGAACTATGTGGCAGTTTTTATTACATATATTTTTGCATTATTATCCTGCAACAAGTCAGAGGGGTATAATGCTTCATGCAGGATGATGACACTGTAAGACAGCAGTCATAAATAACAGAAGTGAAAGCACATTTTCGACTTTTGAATAAAATGTCTTTCCACTGATTCAGAGTAAGCATCAAAGCTCTGCTTTGAGAAATCCTATCTTTGAACTACTCTATATGGAGTAGAGTAAATATGGCCTTATCTGGGTTCAGTTTTCAAATAAAAGTTAAAATAAAAATGAAATCATCCATGCATTTCTAAATCAACTTATGTAATATTATCCCCTCACCTTTCTTCCTTTTCACCAATGTACCATGAATTGAAGGTTATTTTTGTTGTCATAAAGTCATATTTATGAAATGCAAAATACCAAAGAAGGAACTCCATAAGGTGGGCTAAAGCTTATTTTAAAAACACAGAAAATGAAAATAAACACCAAAATTTTATGTTTTAATTTTCTTTGTCAAAAATTCAGACATGCTAAAATAGTACTTTAATATTCTCTAATTATTTTTATATAGACTTTTTGATAATTACTTATCTGTGGAAAGTTTTAGAAGGAATCATAGTTTCACAATTGTATGAATAATTGTGTTCGTACTGCTAATATTTCTCCATTAATTATTGTTGTATATTTCAATTTTTGCTATTTCTTGAAGCTAGAGTTTTCAAACTCCTCTCATGCATATGAAAACCTACTTAATTTGAGATCAGTGTATACAACTACTTATTAAGTATCTACAACTTGGATTCCTTAAAGGAACCCAAAACCCAACTACATATCTGGGCTCATTATCTTTTTAACCAAACCAATCTTTGTTCTGTCATCTGTTCAGATATCAAAGCCAAAATCTAAAAAGGTGCAGGCAATCCTTGCCAAATTCTCTTTCCTTGATAGCCCCATATTTAGTCTCATATCAAGTCCTGCCAATATTACCAATGTATTTAAGAACTTCTCTCCATCTCCATTCTTACTCCTTGTATCCAAACTATCATCCCATTTTTTTTCTGTATTGATGCAACATCCTCCTACATTCCTACATTTATTTTTACCCTTTTCAGCTTCTTTTATATATTACAGCTGGAGTTATATTTTCAAAATTACAAACCGAACATGTCCCCTCAGTGTATAAAAACATTAAGCTGATCTCAATGCTATTAGCATAACCCCCCCCCAAATTTTTACATACAAGGTTTTGCACAATATGGTAACTGACAAATTATGTCTCCTTGTTATAGGTTACTATAATGCTCCAGTTTTTCTTAATAACATATATGGACATTTACACATACATACCTATGTTTTTATTTGTCTCTCATCTCTTATACTTAAGATTATGAGGACAGAGAGCTTGCAGTTCTGACCCTAGCCTGCTTTCTCCAGCTTCTAGTCCAATTGGTTCCGAATGAATAAACGAATTACAAAAACACAGAGGAGAAAATTACCAGGCTATGCATAAAGGAAAAAGTAAAAATAAGATAGCGATGGTTAATTTTGACAGCCTTAACTAAGAGAAAATGAATAAAATAGTTTGACAACTGAACAAAAGTAACTTGGTGATGAGAAATTCATTTATTCATTTACCCTTGAACTCAAAATACATTTCCTGAGAGTAGATAGTGTTTTGGAAACTCAGTTGCCAAAAAACAACTCATTCACTAGAGTAGCATATAAACTTATAGATAAATTATTGAATTGAAGTGAGAGATGTTTTAATGGAGAAATTCAGAAGAAACATTGAAAGCATAAATGAGAATAAGGGAATCCTACATAGGATTTGAGAAATGTTTAAGAATTTGGCCATATAAATTTTTCTAGTTAATACTGTATAAAAAAATCCTGAATGTTTGGTATAGAAAATAAATATTTATAAGTACAGAAATGATTCAATAAAGTATGCTCTGGTCATAGTAAGAAATACTCTGGAACCATTATACACAGCAAGGTAGATGGGTAGTACTGACCTGGAAATATATCAATGGCATTTTGCTCAACAAAAAAGAGAAAGTTGCAAAATAAAATATATGAGCATATGTGTGCAGAAATCGTGTGAATGCAATTTAAATGGTCTAAAAGGTAAACATTACATGCACCAAAGTGCTAACAATGGTTAAATCTGAGGAGAAGATTTACATGGCAAATGAGATGTCTAAAGGGAACTTTCTAATTATTGCATGCTATATATTATTTTCTTGTTTGTGTTTCAGTATATGCATTGTTTTTGCTTTTGTATTTGCAAAATAATTGTTCTAAAAATAAGTTAAAGGTGCTCACCTATTGGGTTGGATATAAAGGGAAGAGTTCATCATTTGTAGATTTGACTTTTGCCCACATTTGTTCTGTACTGTCCTATGGCTGTCTAGTTATCTATTTATGTGCCCAGTGGGATAGAAAACAAAAACAAAAACAAAAACAAAAACTGCTTGCAGTTTCAGAAAGACCATGATATTGAATACCATGTTGTTTGAACTTTATAGGAATGAGACCATTAAAGAATTTTTTTTCAATAAAGTAATAGTTACTTGAACCATAATACAGTAGCCTATAGGTCATTAAAACGCAATGTAAACATTTTTTTGTAATACATTTTTATCCCCGAAGTTGAAATATATAATTAAATGTTAAAACTGAAGACTAAATGTTACGAAATTAATTAATATAAAGTTTGGTCTATATTTAGAGAGTAAAAGATTTTTACCACAGGACAAATACAGACTCGGGGAGGAAGTGGCACTGTCAGTCCGCGGCACTCGTGGGCTCTTCAACATGGAGCTACGGGAGGCCTTGAGAAGCAGCAGCAGGAACGAGGCTCGCCCGCCAACCACATCACGGGAAACAAAGCCCGAAAGAAGCTCCCCCGATCATGGCTGACTCGAGGTGGCCGTGCACCCTGATGGGCATTTATCCCCATGAACCCAAACACAAGAAGAAGGTTAATAAAGGTGCTACTGCAGCGCAAACTTGTTACCTCATAGAAGGTATCAGGTTTCTCCTCCAAGAATTCATCGTCAACAAGGTCCGGGAATGCAAGGTGTCTGTCCGGAAGCCCCGGAAGGCCTGTGAGAAGAGCCAGCGGAACACCGTGGAACATCTAAAGGACAATAAGGCCGACTGCAAACATGACCACATCATCAAGGAACGGTACCCCACATTCATCGACGCCCGTGGGGACCTGGGCGGCACCGCCTTCTCCATGTGCTTCCTCTTTTCCACCTTCCCCCGGACTGACAAGTGCCATGTGCAGACCGTTCCGCTGTGCTGCGGGCTCGCAGCGGAGTTCATGCATTACATCATCGCTGCCTGTTCCCCGAGCAAGGTCTTCCTGTCCATCAAAGGCATTTACTACCAGGCTGAGGTGCTGGCGCAGCCCATCGTGTGGATCAACCCCTGTGCTTTCTCCCACGACCACCGGACAGACGTGGACTACAGGGTCATGGCCACCTTCACCTAGTCCTACAGCACCCTACTGGGCTTCATCGATGAACTTCAGCCTCTACCAGTCGCTCAACGTTCACTATTCCCTCAAGCTGAGGGTCAGGCCCAAGCAGAGGTGAAAGCCAGTGAGGGCATCTACGCGCTGGACTCAGAGAGCCCAGTGGAGAAACTGGAGGCCCTCAGTGCCAGCCTGGCCCGCGCGGTGGTGCCTGCCACAGAGGAAGAGGCCGAGGTGGATGAGTTTCCCGCCAATGGGGAGTTGGCGGTGCAGGAGGAGGATCACAGGAAGGAGCTGGAGGCGCAGGAGAAGCACAAGAAGCTTTTTGAGGGCTTGAAGTTCTTCGTTAACTGACAGGTGTCCCCTGAAGCCCTAGCCTTCGTCATCAGGAGTTTGGGGGGGGACATATCCTGGGAAAAGCCTTAGTGCATGGGTCCCACCTATGCAGCACCCACCAGATTGTCGACTGGCCTGGGCAGCAGACCTCAGTTACTGGCAGACACTACGTGGAGCCCTAGTGGGTGTTTGACTCCATGAACGCTAGACTGCACTTCCCTGGAGCAGAGTACTTCCCTGCAATGCAGCTACCCCTACATTCTTCACCCTTTGTGACTGAGGAGGAAGGAGATTACATCCCATCTGAGAAGCTGAAGCTTCTGGCTCTGCAGCGGGGAGAGGACTCAGGAAACTTGAATGAGTCAGAAGAGGAGGAGGAGGAGGAAGACAACCAAGGTGATGGTGATGAAGGGGGAGAAAATGAAGAGGAGAGTGGTTCGGAAACGGAGGAAAAGGCCTGGCTGGCAGCACCGGAGGAGCAGAGAACGGAGGGGAAGAAGCCCAGGGTGATAGCAGGACACGAGACGCTGGAGAAGCAGCAGCAGCTGGCCCAGGAGGAGGAGAGCGAGGCCAAGCGCCTGGCCATTATGATGATGAAGAACCCAGAGAAGTACCTGTACCAGAAGATCTTGTTTGACAAAAGGCGAAAAAGCCAAGAGGCCAAAAAGCTACCAGAGTAGCAGAAAGCCCATGATGAGGCAGTGAGATCTGAGAAGAAGGCCGAAAAGTCAAGGCCAATTTGAGTGCCAGTGGCCCCTCAGAGGGCCAAGGCCAGCTCCCCAGCAGCTGGATGTGGCAGAGGCAGGCCAGAGCACCGAAGTGTGGTGACAGATCAGAGTCACTTCTTTTCTCCTCTTCCTTCCTCCAGCCAGTCCTGGCCCCTCATGCTCCTTGGCTAGCCTGGTGGGGAGCTCTGGCTTCCTTTGGATGGAGCTCCCTTGCTGGGTCTGGGTAGAGAAGAGGCCTCTGTGCCCAGCCTGGTTCTGTGCTCCCAGAAGGCCTGACCAGGCCCTCACATGCTGTCCCCCTTCATCCTGGCTTTCCACGGCTCTCTCCCACACAGTGTGTCCCATGATTCTCAGGCTGTGATGGGTTAAGGGTGTGGGTAGCAACTGTTATTAAACGACTGGACTTTTGCAACCAATTGTGAAGAAAAGAAATAGATTCACTAAAAGTAAGTCATTTAATTTATTCACCCAATTAATTTAATTAATTCATTTTCCTGTTATTGAAGTATAACAAACCTGTAGCATGTTGTACATTTTTAAAGAATAGAGTACAATAAAAGTTTAAAAAATCTAAGGACTTATATAACCAAGATGGAGGTTAAGGTAAAAAAAATCTATATTAGATGAATAGGAAAAAATATTATGTGTGTGTGTATGTGAGTCCATTGGGTGCAATAGTAAGATAACTAAATTTTACCTTAGCCCCCAAATAGTTGATTTTCTATCTGTCAAACTGCAGTGAACTCAAAAAAGTTATTAAATATATTATTTATGTTAGAAGAAATTGTCTGGACATACAAATTTGCATGGCGAATGGAGTAGCCATGTGAAATTTTTGGACTAAAATGTATGTATATACATTTGTTTAACAAATTTAAATTTTAAATTAAAATACAAGCAATGCATATTTGTAGTTTGTAATAAAAATACAAAAATATTAGGTATGGTGATAAAGTATATTTAAAAGATTGAAAAATAGGAAATATTTAGTAAAAAACTAGCTTGTCTTGGCACATATACCCACCAAAAGAATCATTTTTGAAATGCATAAACTACTAAGGTAATCCCAAAAGTGCATTTAGAATCTAAAGAATAAATTAGATAAAAATAAATACATTTAAAAAAATAAGATTGTCTGAATTGACAGTGTGGTAAAGACCAAATGACTCTAAAAAATAAGACATTATGAATATTACAAGGATATAAGTTTGACATAATTATTAATTTTATGGCGATATCAAAACTATGCAAAAGCTATGCAAGTTATAAAAGTAAAACAAATATTTTCATAGGTACAAATAAAATAATCAAACCTGAACTAACCTAAATATTCTCAAAGCAAATATTGTAATTATTTGTTCAGAACTATACAATTAGTTCTGTTGCTAATAATTTACTTAATTATGTAATTTATCATTGGAAAATGGTGAGTCATGCTGTCCATGTGATGTTTTGGCCAGTGATTGACTGCATAGGTGACAATGGTCCTATAAGATTATAATGGAGCTGAAAAATTCCTCTTGCCTAGTGACGATATAATTGTCAGATTGCTGTAGCAGAAACTCATGTGCTTGTGGTGATACTGGTGTAAACAAACCTACTGCCTTGCCAGTCATATAAAAGTATAACACATAAAATAAGGCACAGTACATAATACTTGATAATGAAAATAAATGACTATGTTACTGGCTTATGGACTTACTATACTATGATTTTTATTGTTATTTTAGAGTATACTCCTATTTATTTTAAAAAATTAACTATAGAATAGCCTCAGACAAGTTTTTCAAGAGGTCTTTCAGAAGAAGGCATTGTTATCATAGAAAATGATAGCTCCATGTATGTTGTTGCCCCTGAAGAACTTCCACTGAGACAAGATGAGGAGAGGGAAGACAGTGACATCAATAACCCTGGCCCTATGTGAGCCTAGACTAATGTGTATGTGTGTTAATTTTTAACAGGAAAGTTTAAGAAGTAAACAAAAAAAATCAAAAAATAGGAAAATGTTTATAAAGTAAGGAAATACAGGAAAAATAATTGTATAGCTGTACAACATATTTGTGTTTTAAGCTAAGCGTTATTGTAAAAAAGGCAAAAGAAAAAAATTAAATACTTTATAAAGAAGTTACAGAAGCTAAGTTTAATTTATTATTAAACAAAGAAAATGTTTTTTGAATAAATTTAGTGTAGCCTCTGGACAGTGTTTATAAATTCTACAGTAGTGTAAAGTAATGTCCTAGGTCTTCACATGCACTCACCACTCACTCGCTGACTCCCGCAGACAACTTCTAGTACTACAGTTCCCATCCATTATAAGTGTCCTATACATGTGTACCATTTTTTATCTTTTATATTGTATTTTTACTGTACCTCTTCTATGCTTAGATATATTTAGATTCACAAATACCATGCCATACAGGTTTGTAGCTGGGAGCAACAGGCCATACCACACAGCCTAGTTGTGTAGTAGGCTATATCATCTAGGTTTGTATAAGTGCACTCCACGATGTTTATATAAGCAAGGAAGTCATCCAAGGATTCATTCCTCTGAAATTATCTCTGTGATTAAGTTACCCAGGAGTGTACTTGTATGTGAGTGCATGTGTATATGTGTATATATATACACACATATATATGCATATGTATATATATAATTACCATACACTGATAATATAATTTCAAATTTCTAATAAGAAATCTATGAACTCTAATACTACTTGCTTTCACCTTATCCTTTCATTTGTTTTTACCTTCAAGCTAATAGCTGAATTTATTCTCTTTACTTTTTTTTTCTTTGAAGATTAAAGGCATGCCTAGCTTTGTACTGCAGTTGCCTGGACAGTTGACAGCCTATTTAACTGAAGTCATACAAGCTGTACATTTTAATGCCTGGATTCCAAAGTGCAATCAAAATGACTTTTTTATATGTAAGAGCAGTGCACTTCTGAAATATTTGTAGATGGATACATAACAGTTTCATAAAACTCTCTTGGCCTTTTGCCTTTTAAAAAGACATTGAAGTCAACTAAGCTGATTAAAGTATTTTTAAGTTGGGAATTCTGGAGAGATTTTAGTGCATATAAAACATGTAATTCTGGTTTATTATTAACTCTAAATTAACTTTAAGAGTATGTATACAGTAACTGAATAATCCTGTATTGACTATAGGATTGCCTTGTAATGGTTGAAAGCAATCACATCAAAGAGGTAACAAATTTAAAAAATAAGTAAATAAAAACCTGGAGATTATCTAGTCTAATCACATTATGTTATCATGACTGTTCTCCTCATTCCTAACTCATGACATTTAATTATCTTTTTATTATACATTAGAGAAAATAATGGCATTTTATATGCATAATTTAAGTATGCTTTATACCATATTTTACCTATTAGGGAAGGTATTTTTTTATTCCATATCCCAAATTCTTCACTTCACAGAAACTTACAGGTCAAGCCCCTTAACATGTAAAAAAAAAAAAAATGCCCTAATGTTGTAGGACAAGAGGTTTGCTTCCTGGTATATCTGTCCTACTCCCTTTAGCAATGCTTTAGCTGGAAATCAAATCAGCAATAGAAAAAAGTCAAATATGCATAATTCTGATGTGTTCCTAAAGTAAGGATAGATTTTTTTTTTTAGCATGGAGTTAGCTTTTATTCTCTAATTATCTTCACATATAGCAATTATAAACCAGTGAAGAACTAACAAATTAAACCTTTCCCAGAAATATTCTGAAATTTATGTTTTTCCCAGTCCAGGATTCTCCCTAAAGTAAGGACAGAATTTTAAATGGAAACTTTTTTTTTAACACCTCTTTAACAAGAAATCCCTATTTTAAAGATGGCCAAAGTGTACATCCTAAACAAGAGCTCACCTAGATCACTGTGTATAACAGTGATGGATGCTTGTTGTTATATGGTCAGATTGCTTATTCAGATCTAAGCAAAACAGCAGTATATTCTACCTCTCCTCCACTTAGACTCTCTAAAGTAAGAATAAATTGCATTGCCCTTTATGTGCATATTTTTCACTTAGAAGCAGCCTGCATCAATTCAAAAGTGTTAAGTTTTCATGTTTTGGCAATACATAGATAAAAATTTAAATAAATGGATAAAAGAAGCTGTTTGTTTTTTACTTAAATGGAGAAGTGCTAAGGAAACAAGTAAATTTGACATGAATAGCAACACTTGTAAACACATATTTAACAAGACTAAATTGTAATAGCATACTTTCCAAAGCAAGGGAACACATAAATTATTTTTTAGTGCTCAAAGTAAATTGAGGACTTAAGAAAATGAGCTAAATATTATGCAGAGAATGATCAAAGCAGAACGTATTTCTATTTTCATTTTTATTTATTTAATTAATCAAAGAGCAATGATATGAAACTATTGAACACTAACTGGAATTTAGTGTATGTTAATTGTCACATGTTATTCCTGGCTAAGAAATTTCATTCAGAGAGAAAATATGTTTTTCATTTTGAAAAGGCGGTCACATTTTTTGACTCCATCAATGTATTGACATTGATATGTAGTTTCACATCAATTCACTGTATTAAGCTCCATTTATAAATATTTTCTGAGTTGTGACTTTGTGCAAGTCATAATGTTCAGAAAATTAACTACTAAAATAGGTCTCATTTACTTGCTTCTGTTACAAAATTAGGTAGCAATTGCAATTAATGTTAAGCATACTTGGCAGTCCACTTTTGCGTGCAAATTGCAACAGATCTTATTCTCCCTGCAGCTTCCTTAGATTATAAAATAAACTAGATTTTTTCCAAATGAATATAAAATTTTGCCATGATCACATTATATCTATTAAAAGTAAAACTAGGTTTTAAAAATTGTATTGAATATCCCAAGATATTATTTTTTCCAGATTACACATGGGAGGATTTCAAACAGTTTCTTACCTTTTCAATGATTAACTAATGTTACTAATTGATCATAATCATTTCTAGATGTCTAACCAAGTGCCCCAGTTCAACAACTCATTATTTTACTTGTTCATTTTGATATTATTTGGTACAACTACATAACGCTGCTGAATGGAATATACTTATTAGCATGCAACTTTATGACTGTAATTTTGTTTCTGTTTTCTGTACTATTATTAGATTTAGTGCTCACTTGGTCCTAATTCAGCACCATTCTTTTTGAACTTTGCCACTTCAGGTGCTCCAAAATCCTAGGAATTAGTCAAAGTACCAAACTCAGTGGCCAAACCTTCTTTTAATACTCTAGAAATTCACTTGCCAACCAGTTTTCTTCACATGAAAATACAAAAACTACCAATCAAACGAAAATTTGTAACAGGTAATAATAAACCTTGTATTAATATTTTGTGTATTTGCATACACATTTCATAATGTCATGATTTCATGATGCAAATACAGTTTATTAATTCATTTGAGCTTTTGTCTACCTATTGTTTTATGTCAAAGCTGTTCCTCACCCTCCCACCCCCAGAAACATGCACCTTTCTTTAATTAGCAACATCCTTCTTACAGACAGTGTGCCTTTTCTCACTACAATCTGTGAGTTTTGTGAATTCTGCGACTTTCATACTCCACTCTATCCATTCTCTACCCTCGCCTATAGTGGACAGGTTCATTCATCATTAGGACATCACCCAAAGTGCATCTTCTCACTGAGTAAAGAAAATGACAGGCCTCTCTTTCTACTGGAATTTAAGGTATACAATGTGTGCCCTCTCTTCAGCCCTATTCTTGACAAATGAAGGAAGACACAGAAGCAGTGAGAAGGGAGGGACTTGACTAAGCAAACAGAGAAGTAGATGTGGAACTGAAAGTCTTGGTACAGTATGAGTCATAAAGACCAGTTGTTGCTGAAACCAGGTATATTCCTGCCTTTTCAATGAATGTGCAACCTTTCCTTGCAGTTCATAAGCGATTATGTCAAGGGCCATTCAATTGCATTTCTATTATTTTTAATACACCTGCTATAATTTCTTCCACTCAAGTATTCTTCTACCAGATTAACTTCTCTAAAATATCTCCTTCACAGTGATAACAATTTTCTGAAATTAGGCAGTTGTGATGGTCACAGAACTCTATGATTACATTAAAAATCACTAAATTGTACATTTTAAAAGTGAATTTTATGGTATGTGAATTTTATTTCAATAACATATATTGAAAAATATGTTATTAAGTAATATATAAACATATATTGTATATTGAATCTTTTTTCTATATATACATATATCCACTTTATTATTTTGTTTCTTTAAACAAAATATCAGGTTTTCTACTTGTCTTTTAGATAAAATTCAAATTTTTCATTCTGTCATTTAATGCCCCTCCCCTTAAAACCAATGTAATCCCCAAATGTAAATTTTTCTACTGTCCAATATGGTCTCTTCATTTTTCTACAAGCATCACATGCTATTTCCCAACATCTTCCCGATTGAGCCATACTAGTTTTTATGATAATCTCTTAATTATCAAAGCAGCAGTCACTTTTATTTTTATTTTTATTTATTAAATGACTCAAGTAGCAATGATCTGAAACTATTGTATGTCAAGTAGAATTTAGTGTATATTGCCACCTTTTTTTATTTTTGGCTCTGAAATTTCATTCAGAGAGTTTTTTTTTGGTTGAATAATTTTAAAAGGCAGTCAGTGTTTTGACTTCATCATTACATTGATATTCATATGTAATTTTGTCCATTCATTCTATTAAGCTGAAATTATAAATATTTACCAAATATTTAAAGGTTATAGAAGCCTACAGTTATTTTGCTTTAATTTCATCTCAACCATAGATTTATCTGTGCCAATTTATTTTGATAAAGTATTATTTATCAAATATTGTTTAAAAGTTAAGAGAAATAAGTATAAATAATTAATTTTTTCTTTTAAAAATTATTATTTAGTTGTTTGTGGATAGTAAGTAGTCTAGCTCCAGACCAAAAACTGTGTGTGTGTGTGTATGTGTGTGTGCATGTGTGTGTGTATGTGTGTATGTGTGTGTGCATGTGTTTTCAAGCCCCTCTACAGGCAGTTGCAAAAGCTTTACCTGGCAGGCCTTCTCTAGGGAAAGCTGCTACCTGCCCACCAGACTTGGTACACAGCCATTTAGTGCAGTCTCTGAAGAAAGTTGCAGTCAAGGACACAGGCACTCCTGTACTCCTATGCCATACTTTTATGTATATCTGTATTCCTAGCCCAGCTGTCTCTCCAGCTGCCTGCATTCAGAGGCTTCTTTACAGAAGGCTTAGACCAAGGTCTTGCTCAGGTTCCTTCCCTGAGACCCCCTTACTGGAGGAGTAGGGAGGTGGGGACATTTTTCTCCACTCAGTCTCAGTATGTTTCTCCTTGTAGCTCACCTCCCCTTCCCCTGCCCCCTCAAGGCCTATCAAATGGCAGAAGGAGAATGTTTTTCTGGACTCCTTTATTAGTGAGACATTCTCTAGGTCTGTGCAGATCCTTCTGATCCTCACCTGCAGTCCATGTAGAGAAATGGAATGGTGATGGAGGAGATTTTTCTGTGTAGCCTCTTGCTCATAGTATGGCAGTGATTAAAGTCTTCACTGTCCCTTCCATGCTGGCTTGGTGCTTTAATCAGCTACTCTAACACTTGGCAGCTCAACTCTCTCCGGCTCACCTCGGCTCTTGACACAGAGTATCGTTTTGTAATAGTTAATTTTATTTCCCAGCATATGCACAGTAATAATTGGTACTTACTTGGTATGGTTTGACTGTTCCTCACCCACATCTCATCTGAAATTGTAATCTGAATTGTAATCCCCTCAAGTCCAGACAGGGGCCTGATGCATGTGATTGGATCATGAAAGCGGTATCCCCCATGTTGTTAGTGAGTGAGTTCTCACGAGATCTGGTTGTTTGATAAGTGTCTGGTGCTTCCCCCTTCTCTATCTCCCGATGCCATGTAAGATGTGCCTTGCTTCCCCTTTGCATTCCACCATGATTGGAAGTTTCCTAAGGCCTCTCAAGCCATGCAGAACTGTGAGTCAATTAAACCTTTTTTGTTTATAAATTACCCATTCTCAGGTAGTATCTTTATAGAAGTGTGTGAATTAACTAATACATTACCAGATTCAAAATAAATAATTTCTGAAAACATGGAGAGGTATTTGCTCTTGTTTAATACTTTTTAATTTGTCTGTGCTAAGCTTTCCCTAACTGTGTATTAGCTGGATTTGTACTATATTATTGGGATGAACAATATTAAAAATTTTCTTTTCTACCATAATATAGGTCTATTTTCAGCTATAGTATTTTAATTTAATATGACTTTTTAACCTACTTTTTAAAAGAGCACTCGTATCATTCTTTTTTTAAAAAAATTTTGTTATACTTTAAGTTCTAGGGTACATGTGCACAACGTGCAGTTTTGTTACATAGGTATACATGTACCATGTTGGTTTGCTGCATCCATCAACTCGTCTTTTACATTAGGTATTTCTCCTAATGCTATCACTCCCTTAGCCCCCTACCCCCTGACAGGCCCCAGTATGTGATGTTCCCCACCCTGCAACCATGTGTTCTCATTGTTCAACTCCCAGCTATGAGTGAGAACATGTGGTGTTTGGTTTTCTGTTCTTGTGATGGTTTGCTTAAAATGATGGTTTCCAGCTGCGTCCATGTCCCTGCAAAGGACATGAACTCATCCTTTTTTATGGCTGCATAGTATTCCGTGGTATATATGTGCCGCATTTTCTTAATCCAGTCTATCATTGATGGCCATTTGAGTTGGTTCCAAGTCTTTGCTATTGTGAATAGTGCCACAGTAAGCATACATGTGCATGTGTCTTTATAGTAGCATGATTTATAATCCTTTGGGTATATACCCAGGAATGCGATCACTGGGTCAAATGGTATTTCTAGTTCCAGATCCTTGAGGAATCACCACACTGTCTTCCACAATGGCTGAACTAATTTACACTCCCATCAACAGTGTAAAAGCATTCCTATTTCTCCACATCCTCTCCAGCATCTGTTGTTCCCTGACTTTTTAATCACCACCATTCTAACTGGCATGAGATGGTATCTCATTGTGGTTTTTGATTTGTACTTCATTCTTATAGCTGAGATTTGCTTAAGTAATATAAATTAAATTATATTCACTTATCCATGGTGATGATTTTGCTAGTCATGTTAGGTTATTTTGGTTTGTGTTATTCATACACAATGTTTTAGTACAGTTCAATTCTTTTTTTTTTTTTTTTTTGAGACGGAGTCTCTCTCTGGAGTGCAGTGGCATGATCTTGGCTCACTGCAACCTCTGACTCCCTGGTTCAAGTGATTCTCCTGCCTCAGCCTCCCTAGTAGCTAGGATTACAGGCATACACCACCATGTCCAGCTAATTTTTGTATTTTTAGTAGAGCCGGGGTTTCACAATGTTGGCCAGGATGGTCTTGATCTCCTGACCTCATGATCCACCTTCCTCGGTCTCCCAAAGTGCTGGGATTACAGGCTTGAGCCACTGCGCCCGGCCTAGTATAGTTCAATTCTTAATTCTTGCAGAAGTGCGTTGAACTAAGGTGATGTAGATATCTGTCTTCATGTGTGATCTAAATACAATGGAAAGAAAAAAAATTTATGTAAGAACACTGGTGTTAGAGTTTCCTAAAATATTTAAAAATATATATCAGATTCTGGCTTTCATTCAGAATAGAGAATATGCTAAAGTTGGTATTTCTGGATGGCTTACCAAGTAAATAAAGTTTAGTAAAGGAAAAAAATAAAGGAAGTTCCTTTAGTTAACACTTCCAGTTGAAAACCGAATTATGCAACAATTTGTGCTATGCTTTGATAATTTGCCCAAAGTCAACAAGAAACAGAATGTGAATAACAGCGAGAAAATCTTTCAGAGAACCTTTCAGCTATGTTGTCTTTGGCTCAACACGGCAACTGCTAAATATAATCTTTGTGTCAAGTAATCTATATCCTGTCATCTACTTATTCAGTAATTCTAATCATCCAATATTTTTCAGAAATATACACATCAGTTTACATGCAGACACACATACACATACCCAAGCATGATTGTGTCAAGCAGTCTATATCCTGTCATCTACTTACTCAGTAATTCTACTAATCATCCAACATTTATCAGAAACATACACACAGTTTACATGCAGACAGACATACACATACCCAAGCGTGATCTTTAAAGCTCCATAGTGTTTTACATCTGCTCTCAAACTCTTTGAAGCCTTTGCACTCTTCCTATTAAAGTGTTTAGGACATCATTTCAATGAAGAGTCTGTTTCCAGCTCTCCGGCTGACGCTTTAATGTGTACCTGACTTTGTGTGTGACTCAGCTGCCAGCTGTTTTCAGGAAGTTTCTTTTTAAATATTCGTTTGGAAGTGGTTATGACAAGTTATCTTTGCTGTAGTTTATTTGATGTGAGCAATTTTTGCTCATTTATATGAGGAACAATAGCAAAAATACTTATTAGAACACATGAATCTTTGCAACATCCTTCTAATTTCACTCTGCTTTTCATATTATTGAAAGAAGCCCAATTTTCTTTGACTGTTTCTAATAAAGAATGGTTTGTTTTTACTGTACATAAGTACCATAAATCTGAACCATCAAAGGTCACATATAAAAATATGGCCAAAATCTTTATAACTGAGTAATTGCTCACTCAGAAAAACCCCTTCATCAAACCAACTGTTTGAAGGTTACTTCAAAAGATATTTTTTTCCTTAAGGGTTTTCAGTGTTAGTCATTTAACATTAAAACATTGATTTTTAAAAATTACAACTAAAGGTCACATTTATAAAACAACTATCTTAAATTAAAAAGAAAATCCAATGCATACAAAATCTTCATATCAGATGTAAGTACAAACAGAACATCTGTTCAAGGCTCATATGTCAAATTACATCTTCTATTAGCTTAGTGTTTGAAATGTATACTTTCATACATTATGCTTTATTCAGGAGACAGCTACATTAAAAAAAATAAGTCGGCCAGGCACGGTCGCTCATGCCTGTAATCCCAGCACTTTGGGAGGCTGAGGGGATGGATCGCCTGAGGTCAGGCATTCAAGACCAGCCTGTCCATCATAGTGAAACCCCGCCTCTACTAAAAATGCAAAAAATTAGCTGGGCGTGGTGGTGGGCACTTGTAATCCCAGCTACTTGGGAGGCTGAGGCAGGAGAATCACTTGAACCCGGAAGGCAGAGGTTGCAGTGACTAGAGATCGTGCCATTGCACTCCAGCCTGGACAAGAACAAAACTCTGTCTCAAAAATATATATATAGTAATAATTAAATAAAAAATAAGTCAAGGGTAGAAAGATATGAATAATTAATTTGTTATCTATATATAAGTTTGAGATAGTGCTGAGCATGTATTAAATATGATCTTTTGCATCACAGGAAAGAATATGCTTTTTGACTTCTTATCCCAACTCTTCCCCTCACACCTGTGTTACTTTAAATAAGTTACTTAATGTATGCATAACTTAGTTTATTCACCTATAGCTTCTTAAAACCAGCTAATACATTTGAAACACTGACAAATAAATTGACTATCTCTGTGCATTTGTGTCGATACAGTATGAAAATAACAACATGAAGTACTTATACATGAAAGTCCCTACTTCATTAACCGTACTTAAAATCAGTATGTGTACATATAGAGATCAAACTAAATATGCGCTTTCATCCAGTACATGGTAGCTGCCATACCATTGAAACCATTTACTAACAGGCTTATGATTAATGCACATAGATGTAATTCTGTGCTTAAAAAAGAAAAATAAATATTAGGAAAACAAGCAAAAACTGACATTATATGACATACTGCATTTGGAAATCTTGACATGGATTTCAATATTTATCAGAACTTCAGGCCTGAAAATTTAGCTTAGTTATTTTTGTTTGTGTGTTGTTTAGTGATATGCACTTCAGGTAATGAGACATAAATCTAATACACAAGATTCATAAGCTATTTTTTGGCAAACATATAATAAGATGATTGTGTCACTGTTGCTTTAAAGCCCAAGATCTCCCTAATATCCAGTGTCATCCTGTCCAGTGCCGTATCAGTCTGTGAAATATAAACTAATGTCTGTTTTAGGGTATCATTTATTAGTACAGGTTAAGAGCAATTCTATTGAATTATAAGTAGCAAAACAAGACTCACCAATTTCTGGATTTTCACCACGTTTTGCTTATGAAATATAACTAATGACCATCCATGCTTGCTGGGCTGGTCATGGATGAGAATGGACAATAGTTGAATCTAAAATTGAAAACTAAGTTTGTAGTTTCCTTGATGGGCAGCCTCAAACAATGTGGCCTCTCTATTAGCTTGCTCAAAAACAAATGGTAGCCCCTGTATCATTTTATTTTTCAAGCATAAAAAGTAAAACCTTTGGGAAGCTATCTTTGCCTTGGTTTAAAATACTGTTTTCAGATTCTGCTACTAAATATATTTTAGTAACATGACTATATTTTTTAAAATAACAATCATTTAGTCCATTTACTATGAGAAGCATTCTATCTATAACAAATTATATTAACATGTACTTAAAAACATACAGCAACTTCCTAACCAAACCTTGGATACAGTCTTCTATAACATAATCTAGAATTTTAGTCCAAAATAGCTCATGATGAGAAAGGAACCAGGGAATTTAGTATAAGAAAAGAAATAGAGACCTGAAGGACAACTAAGTATTATAGTTATGATTTCTTAAATAAATGAACAGCAGCAATCAAAGAAAGGGTACAGATATATGTCGTACTTTCAAATAAAATTGAACAAATCACATGTAACTACTAATGTTTGTATCGATGATCATCAATTTGAAGCATCCACTGCAATGCATACGAAAAATGGAATGACAGTATACATTCTCAAACTATATCTCTACTCAGATACAATAAAATAGACAATATGAACAAACAATGTAACTGAAATCTAAAAATCAACATTTTATGTTTTTTTCAAAGTGAATTATTCCTTCAGTTCTTATTATTAATTGACCAAAACCTAAAACTAACATTTTTTTCTTAAATTTTCCCATAAGAGCAAAGTCTTAGCATCTATTTTGGTTTTTTCCAATAACTCTGTTTCTTGCCTAGAAAGAACACATTAAGGAACAGATATTTAAATTAAGAAGACCAAAAGAAAAATAAAGGCAGTTTTAAACATTTAGTATTATTCATAGTAGATTATGAAAATCAGAATTAATACACAGATAATGAGATCTCCAAAACAAACTACCCGCATTTGATTTTAATAGCTTGGTTGAGAAATGGGAAACGGTGGGAATGATTAATTCTGAATTTGGAAAGTCTGTGGGTGATGTCATCCTTTTTAATCTGTGAATCAACAGTTAAATTTGAGATTAGTGGTTCCTCCACTGGCTGATATTTCAAAAAATAATGTTTTCTGGTTACAGATACTCTGATTCATTAGATTTTAGGTGGTTCTGGAGATGCAGAGAATTCTGATAGCTACATTGGGGGATGTTCATTTAGAAACCATAACTGCATTATCTGGGTTGCACATGTAGCAAACATATTTTACACTTTTCTAGATATTAATGAATCCTCTTTAATATGAACAGGCATGAAAGTTTTTGTTTGTGTTTTGTTTTTATTTGTTTAGTCAGTTTTTTCCTGATTCGTTTCTAATGAAGGTTCTTATGAAAAGTGATACAAAATTTGTGTCATCGACAAAGTCTAGAGGATATAATAAATAGTTAACATGAATAATTACTATTCTCAGACTTTGTGATTATAATCACTAGCTCTAAGGTTCTGACAAAGTTTAGAAAAATTAAATGAGAATCTCAAAGATGATTAACATCTTTGAAATATGACAATCAAGCAAGGTGAAAATTATTCAGTATTACGTTTTTTAAAGAAAAATAACTGAAGGGAAATTTAAACAGTCTCCAAACATGGTAGAGATGGAAAGCTAACCCTTTACTCTCTGAGACTTAGTATTCGTCACTTATAAAGTGGTAGAATTGAAATAGGTATTCATTAGAACATAAATGCTTACAGATAGGGAGTTGGTGTTTTTTACGCCTGTAACTCTAGAGCCTAGTATCACCTGTAACATATAGCATGTTCTTGATAAATATTTATTAAATGAATGAAACTATATGTTGTTTAGTTACAAAAAAATGCATGGTTACATCTTTATCCAACGTGAGCTAATGAGAAAAAATATATTTGTCCTATGTTTTGGAAAGTTGTATCTGCTTTGTTCTTGTTTTTGTTTTTTCACTCCAGCTCTGTTGCCAGACTGGAGTGCAGTGGCACAATCTCCGCACACTGCAACCTCCGACTCCCTGGTTCAAACCATTCTCCTGCCTCAGCTTCCTGAGTAGCTGGGATTACAGGCATGCACTACCATGCCCCGCTAATTTTTGTATTTTTAGTAGAGACGGGGTTTCACCATGTTGGCCAGGCTGGTCTCGATCTGCTGACCTCGTGATCCATTCACATTGGCCTCCCAAAGTGCTGGGATTACAGGTGTGAGCCACCATGCCTGGCCGTATCTAGTCTTTCTTAAGAAAGAGTGATAAATTGTATCAGTTATGTTATTCACAATATACAAAATTTATAGACAAACTTAATATTATGTGTTTGTTTCCCAAATTATATTTTGCCATCTGTATTAGTCCATTCTCACACTGCTATTAATATAAAGAACTGCCAGAGACTGGGTAATTTATAAAGGAAAGAGGTTCAATTTTCTTTACAGTTCAGCAGGGCTGGGGAGGCCTCAAGAAACTTACAGTCTTGGTGTAAGTGGAAGCAAACACGTCCTTCACCTGATGGCAGGAAGGAGAAGTGCTGACCAAAGAGGGAAAAGCCCCTTATAAAACCATCAGTTCTCATGAGAACTCAGTCACTGTTATGAGAACAGAACATGGGGTAACCGCCCCCATGATTCAATTACCTATCACTGGGTCCCTCCCATGACACGTGGGGATTATGGGAACTAAATTTCAAGATGAGAGTTGAGTGGGGACATAGCCAAACATTATCACCGTCCTTTTATTCAAAGTTAAAAGATAAATGTTTAAAGGATATAAATATACATATATCCACTTTCCAGATTTATTGTGCTACTCAAAAATTTTAATGTCATACTTGACATTTCAAAATACATTCAGAAAAATATTTGAGTGTTTAAGCCAACACATTTATCTCAAATATTAAATTTTATTAACTAAGCAAAATTTATATAATTAATTTAACATGTTCTAGTTAAGTGGGAGGAATTTAATATGACTTGTAAACCTATGTAGAAGATGATAAAGAATACCAAAATCCCACACTCCCCAAATTATTTATTCCTATTCTTGGCCACAGGAATTCTTGAATTCTTTCCAATGGTGTTATTGCTTGCATTCTTTTGGAAAAACTTTGTGTTGTGGCTAGGTTAATTACTATAACACTCTTAAACAGTAATTAATGTTGGTTTGTTTTCAGTTTATTAGTGCTCATTCTCATCTGATAGGCTAAAAAGAAGGGGGAAAAGTTGAGAAACAGGGATGGGTCTGGACCAAATTATATAGAAAGAGTGGATAGTTATCACTGCTAAAGAATCATTAAAGAAATTGCTCACTCCTGGCCGGGTGCTGTGGCTCATGCCTGTAATCTCAGCACTTTGGGAGGCCGAGGCAGGTGGATCACAAGGTCAGGAGATCGAGACCATCCTGGCTAACACGGTGAAACCCCGTCTCAACTAAAAATACAAAAAATTAACTGGGCATCGTGGTGGGTGCCTGTAGACCCAGCTACTCGGGAGGCTGAGGCAGGAGAAAGGGATGAACCCAGGAGGCAGAGCTTGCAGCAGCGAGCCGAGATCCCGCCACTGCACTCCAACCTGGGCAACAGAGCAAGACTCTGTCTGAAAAAAAAAAAACAAAAAGAAATTGCTCACTCCTTTCCCCTGTTACCAAAGGCACGCAAGAATTTTATTTATGTGTAAAGTTGATGTGTTAGTAAATGTTTTACCACTTGGCTCTCTGAAAGAAAAGCCCTCATCTGTAGTGTTTGCTGATTTCCATGGAGAAAATATCCCCAGGATTTTTCCATATTAACTATTGTCAAGCAAGCTCACTTACATTATGGACTGTTTTTCTACAGATTTATCATTTAACGTCTCTTTCTCATACTACAATATAAATGATAAACCCAAGGGAAGCACAATATAGATAATAAAAGAGGAAATAAAATCTCACTGTTAGAAAGGTAGGGTTCCAAGTAAATGATCATACAGGTACATTATTATTTTATGGTAATGTAGCCTTGAAGGCATCTCTAAAAGGAATAAATTCCAGAAAAATATCCTGCAAAACCAGCAGTGCCTGAAGGAGTTAGTAATTAAAATGTGCCAGAAAGACTACACTACAGAATTTCCTACATATTCACTCTAATAAATGTTTTCATTCAAGGAAAAATGTTAGAAAGAAAAAAATCAAATAATAGTTGACTTGAAAACTTGTAGACCAATTTTTAGCTGGGAGCAAATATGTAGTACAGATATATAAATCTCTCCAAAAGGATGTTCGATGATGGAAGTCCTTGGGGGTAAAGTATACCTATGGCAATTCGTTACTCCATTTAAAGCATTGCATTGTACTTTATTTACAACAAATAGTGTATAAAATGCTCAGACATTCTGTGAAAAAAGTAAGGAGAAACAAGAAATATAGGCTGTTTTTTTTTTTCCGTGAGTTGTATATAATTTTACCCAAAAATGTACTGGTTTTCCTTTATCATAGTCTTCCAATGAAATTATCAAGAGTATACTGGAGAGAAAAGATAGAGATTTTGTTGAATTCCAGTGTAAATTATTTGCATTGTCACTTTAAGTTGCCTAACATATCTAGCTTTCAGTTTCCTTAACTGTAGAATGTGAACAGTAATAGTAATAGTTACTATGTAGTGTACTCTTTCTGTTTCTTAAGTTATGCTAATCATTTCAGAAACTTTTCTCATTAAACTTTCAAACAACATGAAGATCCAGGTATTATATACCTATTTGTAACAGATGAAAAATCTGGGACACAGAGCATCTTGAATTCCTTCTTGAGAGTCACAGAGCAAATACATGGTCTAGAAGAGATTGTACTTGGATATTTGTTTCCTAAATTCAGACTTCCAATCTCCTCTCTAACTTCATAATATTTGCAAAAGAATTAAATGGATATGAAAAGCTAGCAATGTGCTGAGTATCTAGTAGGAGATCAGTAATTATTAAATGCATCCAATTTTTCCTCACATATCTAAAGGTACTATGAAGAAAGGATGTATAGCTTTTTTAGTCAAAAATAATTAGCACAAATATTCTGCTGGGTGTTTTGTATCCTACTGATGAGTTTCCTTATTGGTGGGAGTGGAGAAGAATAAAGAGAATTAGGAGAGAGAGAGAGAAGAAATCTCCAAATTGAACTTAAATAAATAGCAGGAGCTGTCCTTCAGAACCAAGCCTGCTATTAAACTAAAATGGTGCACACTGGATGCACATCGATCTTTACTGTCACCTTCTACAAACTATGATTGAGTAATAGATAAGTATTTGCATACAGCACTATATTCCATCATTGGCATGTCAGCTCTCAGTGCTAAGTGAATTGTGTTGCTCTCTGATTAACTTGAAATAAAGAGGACGATCATTTCCATCAACATTTATCAGAACTTTGTGGTACAGGCTAAACAGTTTGTGCCACAACTATTCTTGAAGTTAAGTTCAGAAATTCCAATTTATCAGCAGAATTAGTTTCCCAGATTTTCAGAGCTGTATTCTTGAGTATATTTTCTGATAATTTCTGTAGAATATTTTCAGGTACATTCGTTGAAAATTTATCTTGATACATAAAATTACCTTGGTCAAATGCGTAATACAATTATGACTTTGTTTTCATCATCATTTAATAATAACAAAATTCTCAAAATAGTTATAGAAGCATTTTTTTTATTTGAGATGGAGTTTTGCTCTTGTCTCCCAGGCTGGAGTACAAAGACACAATTTTGGCTCACCGCAACCAACGCCTCCCAGATCAAGTGGTTCTCCTGCCTCAGTCTACCCAGTAGCTGGTATTACAGGCATGCGCCACCACGCCAGGCTAATTTGTGTGTGTGTGTGTGTGTGTGTGTGTGTGTGTTTTTAGTAGAGACATGGTTTCTCCATGTTGGTCAGGCTGGTCTCGAAATCCCGACCTCAGGTGATCCGCCCTCCTAGGCCTCCCAAAGTGCTGGGATTATAGGCGTGAGCCACCGTGCCTGGCCCCTATCAAAGCATTTTTAATAATGTGTTGTTTGTGGGGAGTGGAAGAGAAACAAGTAAATGCCACCAACACTGATCTGCATATTTGTTAACAATAAACTAACAAATGATAAAATACAAATATTATTACAATGACAGAATAACTATTTCTTCTAGATTTTACTGAACTTCAAATTATACATGGTTTGAGTGCCTGTTTTAAAAGCAACAGGAAGAATTACACTTGGAGATATTTCAGAGATACATTTCAGAAATGAAATCTGAGGGTACAGATTCTAACTCAATCGAAGGTCTATGCATCAGACAAAACAATCTGCCCAGCTAGATCAAAATGATTACAGTCGCTCCAAAATCCAAAGTGGTAGCATATTCCATTATCTCACTAAAGTCTTGTGTGATCTCCTTTAACCTTTTCTTCTAATATAACTCACTTAACTCTTTTAGTACTTTTCTTTCCCTCAAATCATATGGAATATTTCTTTTCTTTCTTCTTGGAATGTATAGTATCTGACATTCTTATCATTTATTTAGAACCGTAAAAATACTAAAAAGGGGTATAGAGATCCTCTAATTATTAGACACTTATTTAATTTTTTACAACATGTCTGATATTAGTCAATGAATGAAGAGGCTTGGTTTATGGTGACAAATGAGAGCTGATTATTATGATCAATGACAGCAATAAAATGGAACAATGGAAACCATGGAAAAAAATAAAGCTCCACCCCATCTGAAGGTGGTCATCATACACAGTGCTTGCCGATTATTGAACAGACAGAATGCAGGTTCAGGACATCCATTGTGGAAAAAGTTGATCAATACTTCTTTTTTTAGTAAGACGCTGTGTTAGACATCTCAACACAGTTTTAAATACAGTAGTGGTACTAACCCCACACTTTAAAATAGTCCAATTTAGGGTAAGCCAAATAACTCCCCAATGTCAAAGCAGGAAAGGCATGTATTATATAAATAGCAGATTTTAACTTTGAAAATTTTTTAGGAATGTCAGCTAAAATAAAATCATACTACATAAATATTCAAGCATACATGAAATTCTGATATGTTCTGAATTTTCCTGAATAAACAAGAAAGTCAATATTTGATATTTAATTACAAACCATAAAATGTAGGTTTCTTTTAATACAAGAGAACATGAAAACAAAATTCACAATTGCATAATCCCCGTGACACTGAAAACAAACAAAAAACATTAATTCCAGAGGTAAAATTACATTATCTGCATTGTTCTCAGTATTTTACTTGCATTATGTCATTTAATCCTTACAAAAATCCCATTCAATTGCTTCTATTATGACCTCCAATTTATATACGAGAAAACTCAGACCCGGGTGAGAAAAGTGGCTTGCCCAAGGCCAGACAACAATAAAGTTCTAGAGTAGGATTTGAGCATGCGCTCTCTTTCCTTTCTTTCTCTCTCTCTCCAGAGATTTGTCCTTTCTTTCTGTCCAACTTAATTTTAAACAACTTGTACATATTATATACCCCTGCATCTTGTTTTTTCAAATGGAATTAAATTTTGGAATTATTTCCTATCAACATGTCCAGATCTACCTCATTTCATAACAACTACATGGAGGAATCATAATTCATGCAAAATATTCAGAGTAGCAGCATAGTGTTGTGTTTTAAGACACAGACTCTAGAGTTCAAGTTCTGGGTTTTGGATCTTAGCACCGCACTCACATCACCATTGCCCTTACTAGCTCTATGATCATTGTGCAAAACGGGGACAATAATAGTAATAGCTCACAAGGTTATTATGAAGGTTAAACAAATTAATATTTCAAATCATATTGAATAGAGCCTGATGTAATTAACAAACTATATAAGAATTGTTAATAAACATTAAGGAATTTTTTATTTCTAAGTTGTTGATATCCCGAACAATTTAAGTTCATCAAAGGACATAGCATTTTTAATTTTGAATATTGCCAAATGATCAAAAGTATGCTGCCTTATAGAATAAACATTATCAACATTTTTAATATTGGTTAATTTTTAAGTGGAAAATTATAGTTATTTAATAATGAGAAAGGTGAAATGCCTTTTTGGTTATTTATTATTTACATTTACTTTTTAAACATTATCAGATCTATTTCATACTTTTCTAATGGATTTCTTCTCTTTACTTAATCTTTAGAATATTTTTACAAATGTGTATCTTGTATTCCCAATTTTATCCTTCATAGTTTTACTATATTTATGTATTGCTATGCTGAAATTTTTTTTTATTATTATTATACTTTAAGTTTTAGGGTACATGTGCACAATGTGCAGGTTAGTTACATATGTATACATGTGCCATGCTGGTGTGCTGCATCCATTAACTCGTCATTTAGCATTAGGTATATCTCCTAATGCTATCCCTCCCCCCTCCCCACACCCCACAACAGTCCCCAGAGTGTGATGTTCCCCTTCATGTGTCCATGTGTTCTCATTGTTCAATTCCCATCTATGAGTGAGAACATGCGGTGTTTGGTTTTTTGTCCTTGCCATAGTTTACTGAGAATGATGATTTCCAATTTCATCCATGTCCCTACAAAGGACATGAACTCATCATTTTTTATGGCTGCATAGTATTCCATGGTGTATATATGCCACATTTTCTTAATCCAGTCTATCATTGTTGGATATTTGGGTTGGTTCCCAGTCTTTGCTATTGTGAATAGTGCCACAATAAACATACGTGTGCATGTGTCTTTATAACAGCATGATTTATAGTCCTTTGGGTATATACCAAGTAATGGGATGGCTGGGTCAAATGGGATTTCTAGTTCTAGATCCCTGAGGAATCGCCACACTGACTTCCACAAGGGTTGAACTAGTTTACAGTCCCACCAACAGTGTAAAAGTGTTCCTATTTCTCCACATCCTCTCTAGCACCTGTTGTTTCCTGACTTTTTAATGATCGCCATTCTAACGGGTGTGAGATGGTATCTCATTGTGGTTTTGATTTGCATTTCTCTGATGGCCAGTGATGATGAGCATTTTTTCCTGTGTCTTTTGGCTGCATAAATGTCTTCTTTTGAGGAGTGTCTGTTCATATCCTTTGCCCACTTTTTGATGGGGTTGTTTTTTTTTTCTTGTAAATTTGTTTGAGTTCATTGTAGATTCTGGATTTTAGCCCTTTGTCAGATGAGTAGGTTGCAAAAATTTTCTCCTATTTTGTAGGTTGCCTGTTCACTCTGATGGTAGTTTCTTTTGCCGTGCAGAAGCTCTTGAGTTTAATTAGATCCCATTTGTCAATTTTGGCTTTTGTTGCCATTGCTTTTGGTGTTTTAGACATGAAGTCCTTGCCCATGCCTATGTCCTGAATGGTAATGCCTAGGATTTCTTCTAGGGTTTTTATGGTTTTAGGTCTAACATTTAAGTCTTTAATCCATCTTGAATTAATTTTTGTATAAGGTGTAAGGAAGGGATCCAGTTTCAGCTTTCTACATATGGCTAGCCAGTTTTCCCAGAACCATTTATTAAATAGGGAATCCTTTCCCCATTGCTTGTTTTCTCAGGTTTGTCAAAGATCAGATAGTTGTAGATATGTGGCGTTATTTCTGAGGGCTCTGTTCTGTTCCATTGATCCATATCTCTGTTTTGGTACCAGTACCATGCTGTTTTGGTTACTGTACCCTTGTAGTATAGTTTGAAGTCAGGTAGCATGATGCCTCCAGCTTTGTTCTTTTGGCTTAGGATTGACTTGGCGATGCGGGCTCTTTTTTGGTTCCATATGAACTTGAAAGTAGTTTTTTCCAATTCTGTGAAGAAAGTCATTGTTAGCTTGATGGGGATGGCATTGAATCTATAAATTACCTTGGGCAGTATGGCCATTTTCATGATATCGATTCTTCCTACCCATGAGCATGGAGTGTTCTTCCATTTGTTTGTATCCTCTTTTATTTCATTGAGCAGTGGTTTGTAGTTCTCCTTGAAGAGGTCCTTCACATCCCTTGTAAGTTGGATTCCTAAGTATTTTATTCTCTTTGAAGCAATTGTGAATGGGAGTTCACTCATGATTTGGCTGTTTGTCTGTTATTGGTGTATAAGAATGCTTGTGATTTTTGCCCATTGATTTTGTATCCTGAGACTTTGCTGAAGTTGCTTATCAGCTTAAGGAGATTTTGGGCTGAGACAATGGGGTTTTCCAGATATACAATCATGTCATCTGCAAACAGGGACAATTTGACTTCCTCTTTTCCTAATTGAATACCCTTTGTTTCCTTCTCCTGCCTACTTGCCCTGGCCAGAACTTCCAACACTATGTTGAATAGGAGTGGTGAGAGAGGGCATCCCTGTCTTGTGCCAGTTTTCAAAGGGAATGCTTCCAAAAATCCTCAGTAAAATACTGGCAAACCAAATCCAGCAGTACATCAAAAAGCTTATCCACCATGATCAAGTGGGCTTCATCCCTGGGATACAAGGCTGGTTCAATATACGCAAATCAATAAATGTAATCCAGCATATAAACAGAACCAAAGACAAAAACCACATGATTATCTCAATAGATGCAGAAAAGGCCTTTGACAAAATTCAACAACGCTTCATGCTAAAAACTCTCAATAAATTAGGTATTGATGGGACATATCTTAAAATAATAAGAGTGATCTATGACAAACCCACAGCCAATATCATACTGAATGGGCAAAAACTGGAAGCTATGCTGAAATTTTTTTAAAAATACCTATTTCTGTAAAATTTAATTTATTTATCCTGGAAACCTAGCAGAAAAAATAATTTAATTTTATTACTAACAATTTTTTAAATTTCTTTATTTTCTCAATAATTATAAATGCAAAATAGCTCTTTTACTTATAAAAATACTTCGTGGAACTTAAATGCTCATGGATTATATTTAATTTACTTGTCAAATATAATCAAATCTGTAAAAGACAAATATTTCATAATGAGACACTTTAAAATATATGTGCACCTTTTTTAAAAAATGTATAAAATAAATTAGTTTTATTTAGTTTCTCTTAATCTTAATCTAATAAAAATAGAAAACCCAAAACTATAGATTAAATATTTGAAAATCAAAGTGGACAATATGTATACATTTTTTTCTCAATCATGATAAAATAACAACTCAGCTGAAATTCAAATGTATTACAAACAGTTCTGGTCATTTTTCACTTGTCAATGAGCCATTAGGCACTGTATTAACTTATTAGAATCTGTTGTTGCTCTTTTGTGATACTTAGGTTCCCAATAATTCTTGTTTGCAGTTGACAGTCTCATCATTCCTTGAAACAAATGGTAATTGTAAATCTTTGGCAAGGAGTGTATCATGATCATACCTATCCTTTATCCTGTCTTTCATTAGTACATTCCTCCTCTGCCTTGTTTTAGCAGAGTACAGGAGAAGAAAGATTTATTGTTTATTGAGTATAATTTGAAGGACAATCAAAAGATTCATTTGTGATATAGTCAACACTAATTGAAGTTACAGCAAATTCTTCTTATTTGGAATGAGATGTTACTTCACATACTGTTATATGGGATAATTTTATGATAAAATAATATGTTGAAATTATCCACAAAACTACTCTTAAAATACTCAAGATAGTATGGAATATTTCAAGATCATTTTCTAATAGCTGTAACCTAACATTGAACAGAGGTAGTGCTAGATTATGAAATCTTCGATGTAACATTGAGCATTCAAGTACCAAAAGAAAAATCTGGAGTACAAAATTCTAATATCAGAATGACTACAAGATGTAGGAGGAGAATAAAATAAAATTAATTCTTTGTGTAGGGCAATGAGGGACCTGAATCATGGCAAGTATGTGAGATGTACCTACAAAAGGAGCTTAGAAAAGCCAACTATGACAAAACATAGAGGACTGGGGCATGTTAAAAAAAGAAATATAAATATAAAATAACAGTCCAAAACATCATCAAACAGATGAATTTTAAGACACATAAACAAGCAAACAAACTTTGTATTAAAGCTCAATTTAGAAATTAGACTAAATATAAAGGATGTTCAGTCACACAAAAATATTAGTTGCTACAACAAAGGTCAAGATAATTTATAAAATGAAAAGAGAAATCTTAAAATTTTATTTGTGCTATAGCTCTTCGTATTAAACTACCATGCTTATGCTTCATTCACTTTAAAAATCTCGTTTGCCAAATTTTAGGTACTGTTTCCTTATTTTGACATGCTATGTTACTAATTTGTACTCTTTTGTTTAATCAGTAGTCCCCCAGTTGAAATAGAGATCAATTTTAAAATAATTTTTATAAAGGAAAGAAAAAATGAAAAAGTCTGTCTACAAGGAATTTACTCTGTAGTGAATAATATTTGTGTGTTTCTATTTAAAAAACACACATATTTATAAATACTCTAAAGGCTTATGTACCATTTTATATATTATAACGATATACGTAATCACTAAAGAAAATTTGGAAAATATACAAAGAGAAAAAAACACATATTTGCACAATCTGTAGGCTGTCAATCATCTGTTGTTTTTCTTAGTAGTCTTCTAAAATATTGTAGGAAAATTCTCAAAATAGGGAAGTACCAGCCACAGAGGAGTCACCTAGATGAAGTCATCTCTCTTGATTGAAGACGCTTATGAATCCTTTATGAAGGAGACACATGAGCTATGTCTTGATACTAATCAAACAAAGGAGGGAAATGCCCAGTAGGCAAAGGAAAAAATAATGTGCAGAAATGTAAAGGCAGAAATAATATCAAATATAAGGCAAAGGATAATTACTTGTTTGGTCTATGTATAATTTGGCAGGGGGAAGTCATAGTAAACAGGTCCAAAATTGACAAAAAGATTCCTAAGGGAAGCTGTTGATGGCAATTTACTGTAAGGGTAGTATGACTCACACTTGTTATAGGCTTATGACTTTGAGAGCAAAGAAAATTATTGTCAAGTTTAAGATGAGAAACAAGTGGAAATAATAAAATTTGGAGACAGTGAGACAATTTAGAGGACTGTTATAATAACTTGGTGTGTTAGATTATGCAGGTCTGAACTCAAATAAATGCAGAAAGGATGAAGAAGAGAACATTTACCTGGCACTTCAATACTCAGAATACAGAAGAGACTACCTACATCTTAAAAAGCAAACAAAACAAACAAACAAACAAAGAAAACAGAATACAGAGAAGATGAAAAACACTTACACTACAGAATTAGTGACCAACTGAATTTTGGAAGAAGAAAAGGTATAGGAAGCAAGGATAATCCCTATGCTTCTGACTTAGAAAATGTTGGTATTACTAACAGAATAAAGAACAATGGTAGACTTTTAGGTATGAGAGGAAATGATTAATGCATAAACACACATAAATATAAAAATGTAGAGTTTTACTATTAATTATAAAATATATTTTTTCTAAATATAGATATTTATTATCAAAATGAAGACATATTTAAAGCCATATGCATTTGGAATTTTCATGAATAAGAATAAAACGTATAAAGAAGTACTAATTCACAGAAATTCATTTAAATAGTAGACAGAGAAATATTCTACTATGAAAGAAACAAAGACTGAACAATCAGAGACAGAGGAAGTTGACTAGAATTTTGAAATATTATGAAAGCCAAGGAGGGAGAAAATTTAAGAGGTGGAATAATGAAGTGTCAAATGCCACAGAGAGGTATATAAAATAAAATAAAAAACATGCCCAAAGGCATTGGCAATATTCCAAGTCTTTGGAAACCTTAGTAAGAGCAGTTAGAGCAGAGTGATGAGGACAGAAACCAGGTTGCATGGGATGTAGAGACGATGTAATCTTATAAGGCAGAAACAGTAATGTATATTCCTTGTTGAAAAAGCTTGCTTCTGAAGAAAAGAGAATAGATAAGACAGTCATTAGAGTTCACAATGGGTCATGAACAATGAAATAAGTGAATATAAGTGAAAAAAGGAACAATTAGAAAGCAAAAGTTGAAAAATATAAAATAAATAACAAAGCAAGAATTTCTGATAACACAGAAGTTAGAAGGAAAAGTCAATTTTACCCTAGAGATGGGGTCTCACTATGTTGCCCAGGCTGGCCTCAACCTCCTAACCTCAAGCAGTCCTCCCAACTCAGCTTTCCTAGTAGCTGAGATTACAGGTGTCAGCCACCATGCCTGGCCAAAAAAAACCTTGAGAAAAATAAGGTGTACTTATCTAATTGAGGCAGGAGAAAGTTAGGTAAATACGGCTATATGGAGGCAAACACATTTGTAGATAGTAGAGAAAAATTGAAATATCGTGTAGCATATGACCAAAAGAAAGAGAATCCCAGAGTTAATTTATTTTCCAATCCTGGTATGTTACATTGCAGATGTTATATCATCTCCCACACATTTCTAAATTGTAATTAAAGGCTGATTAATAGCAGAAGCTGAGAGAGAAAAGAAACATAAAAATCTAAGGCTGTCTGATTTCGTAACATTGACTGAATTCTTAAAGAAACAGAGTAGAGAGCAGTTTAGGAAGGCAGACAAGGGCCCTGAGGGCAACAGCACCAAATTGATATCAGCTTGGCTCAGGTTCCCTTAGCTCTTTTTAGATTCCATTTCCTGTTGAACTAAATATGTTTGCTTTATCACTATTTTCGTCTATCTTTTCAATGTTGTCAATACATTTTCACCCTGAAACTTCCTCACTGATCTATAACTGACATCTGTTGGGACATTCCCGAATGGATAAGCATTTGATTGTTGCATGTCTGCTTTTTTTTTCTCTAAAATGTTTATTGTGTATAACATCAGAAAGAAGTGTGGAGTAGTTGTCTAGGGGCAAATAATACTGGATGCTTGTCATCCACAAGTTATCAGCTTGTCTCTGGATGAAAAGACAAATTTCAGTGAATTGGGTAAGACATTATAAATTGAAGACACATGCTTCCAAATGAAACTGGATACTTTATGTTTAAAAAGGTACAAGAAATATGTTGTGATACTTCACAGATGAATGTCAAAGTAATAATAGATCTTTTAAGTCCACATTTTCTAGGAAAATGTTAATAATTAGGTCATCTTTCTTACCTTCTTTCATTTCTCTCTCTCTGTTTCTCTTCATTCAGACAATGAAATACTCAGGGTTTCATCAATTGTTCTGTAAAGAAAATTTTGTGTTCAAAAGTATCCAAATAATATATGCCATGTCAGACTGACACAAGAGACAGACCCGTTATTGAGCAGGGGACCTATCCAGAATATTCAGTCAACATATATTTTTTGTCCTTACTTTACTCAAAAAACAGCATTAGAAAAAAAAATTACATGGCTTTTTGTGTCTCTGTATTTTGTTACAGTGCTGAATCATCTATGCCTGCAGCAATTGTAGCAAAACTGACTTCAAAGTGCCTGTTTTTTAGATTTAAACTAACGAGAAGTAAAACAAAGCTTGGCCGTGATGAGCCAAACAAAGATTAATCTATGATCTTGATATAATCACAGTTAAATTTTGTGCATTGATGTAAAAAATGTCTCTAAATTAAAACACAAGTAATGATAGAGGAAACCAAATGTCAATCATCATTTTATATAACTTTTAAAACAATTTAAATTTACAAATTAATGAATCACAAAGGAAAACAAAGAATAATGTTGAAGGTAAAATTAGTAGGAATCTAGATCTTATTTTTATGTAAACTATGATTTAATATTAGCATGTTTCTAAAATACATTTATAAATTAGGTAATATATGTGGAAGAGCATATAAAAATATAAATATTTAATCAAATATGAAGGCTTATTTTGAATACTTGGTTGTAACTCAGATTTGGCCTTCATGTGTGTGGAAACGAATCCCCTGTATCTGAGTTCAGGTAATTTTAATAAATAAGATTATATTAATAAAATCCTATTTTGGGAGGTCCATGTTTATTAGAAGCATCATCTGCTGAAATACACATCAACATTCATTCAGTAATAATCACAAATAACATAATTAGTTATTATAAATTAGTTATTCTAATTATTGGAATATTTGTAAAATTAATAATAGCAAATATTCAAGGCTAAAGAATAATTATTTACTTAGTGGGCAATCATACCTCATCATATGTATACTTATCAAATATCAAGTCTAATCTCTTTTTTGTGTTTTCTCTGATAATCTTGCAATCATTAGGCATTTTGCTCTTACAGTTTTGGCTTTTACATGTATCAAGACATGTCTGAGCAGTGTAAGCTTTATCCAGTTTGAAAGTTCAATAATGAACATTAGATTGATAAAAATATATTATTGCATTCAGTAGTGTTCTTTTTCTTTGCTTTATTTTGTGGTTGTTTCTGTTATATAAAATTGTGTTGTACTTTTCTTCTTCATTCACAAAAATACATTACTTGAGTACATTGACTTTATTTGGCAAACCTGTTTCATGTAATATTAACAAAATGAGAACCACTTATTGTTAGTTGCATTAAGTCCAAGCTTCTTAAATGAGTGAATTTATGACCTGTCAACCTACCAGTTAATATTATATTATTATTATTATTTTATAAATGGTGGGCACCTCTAGGCTGTAATAATAATAAAACAAAAAACTATCTGAAGAACCTTAGAGTTAAGGAAAGTATGCAACCAAAATAAAAACATATAACTAAATGTAATAAGCATTGAGGCAAACACATAAAATATTTATAAAAGGTGCTATTGGAGAACAGTGGAGCCGTTGTCTGTTTTCCTGCGGGACAAAAGTAGACTTCCTTGAGGAAATGTCATCTATCCTGAAAGTTAAAGCATGAATAGGAATGCCCCAAATGGGCCAAAGATAGTGCTAATAAGGAAGAAACTGTGTACGGTCACAGATATGTGAAGCAGGGAGCAGATGGCTCAAAGGTAGTTGAAAATATATCAGCCTTAAAAAATAGAAATCAGATGATCATTGTCGCTGTGTTGTATGCTTAAGTGTTTGGAGTTTAGCTCATGTATCTACCTCCTGCACCCCTCACACACAAAACTTCTTGTCTAAACAATAAGTTAATAAATTATATGGAATTGTAATAGCTGTAATTGAGATAAAAGAGATTTGGGAATCTAATACATGTGATGAACCTCAACCCTATAATATCAGGACTTAACACCCAAAACCAAACTATCCCCCTAACAAATATGCACTCTCTCTGTTGCTCTCTCTCTATCTCTCTCTCTCTTTCTCCCTTTTTCTCCCCTCTCACTTACTGGGTGTCTTTTTGTTTCACTTAGTTACTTGCACATGGCAAAAGGCTATTAAGCCTACCATTGTTATTATACGTAATAAAGATGTGACCTGTAAAAGACATACAAAATTAAGCAGCGGGAAACACAAGTATTTCGCTTGAGAAAGAATTTTATCATGATATTGGGAAGAAGGAATGTATAGAAAGAGAAGTGTAAGGAAACCTACCCAAATAAGAATCTCCAAGAGAAAAAAAGAGGAATGCTGTATCTCAAAAAGACATGTGACCATACATTTGTTGTTCCTGAGACAACTCATAGAACTAATGAAAAAAGGTGTACACTATAAAGTACTGCCATAGATCAATACCAGCGGAAGGAAAGGGAAGAAAAGAGAAGGATAGAGGAGGACAAATATTTGGGCAGGAGAAGTTGAGTGGTGATATAGGTCCAATACTTGACTCAGCTGACTCCACAGGAAGCTCCAAGGCTTAAATGGTCAGCAGTAGCTATGTTATGTTGGTCAAAAAAGGGCAAGATTTCAGACTTCTACCTGAATGAATTGAGTTCAGGCTCTCCCAGATACAGTGCGACTTTTAGATGAGAGTGCTCTTTGCAGCTGAGGTAATCTGTGGAGGAGCTGAGAGTTAATGGCCATCTACTGACAGTATTCCTAAAAGCTGGAGAGCTAAGACTTTTCTTGAAGGGAGACTTGAGTGGGACACTATGCCCAACTTACTCCCCTCTACTAATCTGCTCTTCAGTTAGTTGAAGATGGTTATTGAGTTCCTTAGCAATAATATCTTCTCCAAAGCAAGCGTTCACATCTTTTCCATCTCGTTTGCCTTTTATGTTATTCTTGGCCGTAAGTTCTAAAATGATTTTTCCCTTCCTCAGTTTAGAAGCCTAAGACTAAACATGGAATTCTAATAATATGTAAACCATAAAACACAGCATGGAAGGCTACAAAGGACAAAACAAACATTTAGCATTAATCAACTTTCTTAAGAGATATAAGAGAAAATTCCTACGTGAAAAACAGGAAAAAACAATTATTTACATTAAGCCTAGCATTTTAAGGACGTTTGAGTTAAATAGACAAAAAAGATAGGGTTCCATATAAAAAATTAACTATGTACTTAATGGCAATCTGACCCTTGTAAAATCCTTCAACGAAATTAAGTAGCCTTGTTAGCATCTCATTTTAAATGTGTGAATGAAACTACTGAACTAAACTAGAAAATAAAGGTCACTGATCTAAAGAATGTGTTCCATGGGAATATAGGTTATAGTGTTGGTTGGTGTGGAGTTATAGGTCATTTTCCAGAAAAAGATATAAGCTAAAATACATTTCCATCCAACGTTGGGCTATATTTATGTAACCACTGATCTTCAGAACATGTCATCTGCCATCCTGCAGCCATGTGGAAGTTCTGGGAAGGCTTTCATGTTAACAAAGAAGAGAGGACATTTATAAAATATATTACCTTTTGATCCCTTTTTAAAATGTTTCTGTCACCATTTTTTTCTCTGCTTATCTGAACTTTTACAAGATGAAGATCATACTCACACTTAAGCATGTGATAAAGATTGCTAATTTATAAAATTAGTGAATCCTAATTCTACAAATGCTGAGCAGTTTACAAAAGTTGCTAGAGATCGCAACTATAACATTTCTCATCTATTAAAGCATATAATGTAAGGTCAAAAAGGAAAAATACATAAACCAAACACAACTACTGAGATCAGAAACCTTAAGCAGTTATCTTCTCTGCGTATTATCTGAATCTTCTTTAATACATCTGGCTTCCAAAATGCCAACTAAGGGAACAAATGCCAGCAGGTGTAGCTACATATTATGCATTCAAAAATAAAACCTCAATAAAAGAAACATATTTTCTGCTTTGTGATTTAAACTTCTCTTACCTCACGATTTATACCAGGTTTCAAATACATACTAACATTGAATTTCAACAGTGGAAAACAAATGAGATGCATATCGCTATTAAGTTTGCAATGTTAGTTTGGTATGTTGCTTGAACTTTTGGACCTCTTTTTAAATATAAAGCTTCTGGGCCTAGACAACTACTTTTATAAGTTATCCTTACTAAACAAGGAGATTTCTGTACAATGATGTCACTGAGTCTGTTGATATTAAATGAATTTAGTGTTCTTCAGTTTGTCTTAGTGCTATATGATGTGAAACTTATCTATCCTCCTTTTCAATGATAGCCTCACTGATATTTTGGTCTAAACATGGATGTGTAGATGACGCAAAGATACTACCATTTGTTACAAATAAAAGGTAGAACAATGGGTAGAGGATTGCCTGTTCTGCAATGACAAATGACCAGTAATCTACACAATGAATATATTCCTCTGAAGTAAAATATTTCTAATATACCATAAAGTATGAATTTATTAATAAAAAGTAAGAGGAGGATAGGTATTCATTAACAGTTTTATTGTTTATAGATAAGGAATTCTGCCTCTGTTATCCAATACAAGCTCCTTTTTTCCATCCATGAGAGAAATCACTAATCAGCGATGGACATTTTCTCAATACCTGCAGAATTATCCCCATAATCGTTTTTCACCTGACTTCTACCAACTGATCAAAATTGGGACATGATTTAAAATCTGTCTTCGATCTTTTTCTACCTGATGGCAGTCATCACTTACAAATATAGCTTCTTGTTTAAAGCTGGCTTCATGTAAGATTGGAAAATAAAGTTTATGACAATTTCTGATTTTCTTCTATACCTTGTAGCACAGTTTTATTTTTAGCATGTTCATCTTAAAATTTCATCCATGTCCCTTTCCATATATCCCTCTATTCTATCTTGTAATCTTCATATCAAATGTAAGATTAATATGTAAGTAGGTCTGAAAGCTTCAGAAGCCACTGTCTCCAGTAAAGGGAAATATCTACAGACAGTTAGTTCCTTATGCCTGGGTCCTCAGGGTATGTAGCCTATGGCCTCATTTTCCTGGCCAAATCAGAAGACTTCTGAAACAAAGGTAACAATTTATAGGTTGGCCCCAGGTTTGATCTGAGATTCTTGGTCATTACAATTCTGTCCATCAGAGCACATTTTCATGGTTGCTTGTAATCTTCATATCTATTCTATTCTATCTTGTAATCTTCATATCAAATGTAAGATTGCTTAGAGAAATGGCTACTTCCAATCAGTTACATTATAATCTCTATTGGAAATTTATTTAAAAAAATATTGTCAGGTCCCTGTCTCAAAATATTATTATTTAGCAGGTTGGATTCTATTGAAAACAGACATTGTGAGGGAGCTTATATGCAACAAGGAAATGTGGGAATGCTCTTGGGAACAAGAGCTATAAAGGAGGGAGGGAAGCATGATGAGCAAAGGGAGATGCTAATAGAATGTTCTGTAGCTAGTATGTCCTTTCAGAACTACCCCAAACTGAGGTAAGATGCTGGCCTTTGTAGGCTCACAATGACTAGTGATGCTGGCTATCCCAGGAAGGGGCATGACTTAAGGTAAAACATCTAATGCTGAGAGCAATTCCCAAAGCGGGGATTTCTGTCCTTCTCCATTGTTCCTGCCTCATGACTAGCAACCATGAAAATGTGCTCTGATTGACAGAATTGTACTGACCAAGAATCTCAGATCAAACCTGGGGCCAACCTATAAATTGTTACCTTTGTTTCAGAAGTCTTCTGATTTGGCCAGGAAAATGAGGCCATAGGCTACATAACCTGAGGACCCAGACATAAAGAACTGTCTATTGGTATTTCCCTTTAGTGGGGACAGTGGCTTCTGAAGCTTTCAGACCTACTCACGCTTTTCTCCAAGACACTCAGCAATCTCATATAAATAAAAATAATTTAAAATATACACATAGCAAAAGAAAGAAACTATTTTTATGGTAAATGATAAAAAACAAAACATTTAGATTCAAAGATAAATTTTCAAATGGATAGACAAGTTTATTTCTTCATTCATTCAACAATTATTTACTGAATATCTTTCATGTGCCATACATGGTTCTAGACTCTGGGGATACCACATTGACAGAACAAGTATACAGACAAACTCTTTGTGGGGCTTACTTTCTACTAGGTTATATATTATTTAAATGAGTTGATAGATTGGGGTATATATTATTTAAGTAAGTTGATAGATCAATGGAAAATGATAGGAAACAGAAATAAAGCTGCATACATATCCATTTAATCTTCCATAAAATTGAGAAAAATAAGCAATGGGGAAAGGACTGTCTATTCAATAAATGGTGCAGGGATAGCTGGCTAGCCATATGCAGAAGAATAAAACTAGACGCTTAATTTTCACCATATACAAGCATTAACTGAAGATGGATTAATGTAAGACCTCACTCTCTAAGAATACTAGAAAAAAATCTAGGAAACACTCTTCTGGACATAAATCTTGGGAAGGTATGACTAAGTTCTCAAAAGCAATTGCAACCAAAACAAAAACTGACAAGTAATACCTAATAAAGGAGCTTCTGCACAGCAAAGGAAACTATCAACATAGTAAACAGACAACCTACAGAACGGGAGAAGAGATTCACAAGCTGTGCATACAACAAAGCTCAAATATCCAGAATCTATAAGGAACTTCAAAAACTGAACAAGAAAAACACAAATAACCTCATTAAGAAGTGGAAAAAATACATGAACAGACACTTCTCAAAAGAAGATATACAAGTGTCTAAGAAACAAAAAAATCCTCCATGTCAGTCATCATCAGAGAAATGCAAAGCAAAACCACAATAAGATGCCATCTCACACCAATTACAATACTATTATTAAAAAGTCAAAAAACAACAGATGCTGGCAAGGCTGTGGAGAAAGCGGAACACTTACACACTATTGGTGGGAATGGAAATTAGTTCAGACCCTGTGGAAAGCAGTTTGGAGATTTCTCACTGTACTTAAAACAGAGCTACAATTCAACCCAGCAATCCCATTACTGGATATATATCAGAAAGAAAATAAAGTGTTCTACTAAAAAGACAAATGCACTCGTATGTTCATCACGGTGCTATTCACAATAGCAAAGACATGTAATCAACCTATGTGGTCATCAGTTGTTCACTGGATAAAGAAAATGTGGTATATATATGTTATGGAATACTATGCAGCCATAATAAACAATAAAATCCTGTCCTTTGCAGCAACATGGATGCAGCTAGAAGCCATTATCCTAAGTGAATTAACACAGGAACTGAACACCATACTGCCTGTTCTCACTTATATGTGGGAGCTAAACATTGGGAACACATGGACATAAAGATGGGAAATACTAGAGGATGGAGAAAGAAAGGGGAAGGATTGAGAAACCAACTGTTGGGGACTATGCTCACTACCTGGGTAACAGGATCAACTGTATCCCAAATCTCAGCATCCCACAATATACCCAGTTAACAAACACGCAACCATGAACCTAAAATAAAAATAGAAATTAGAAAAAAAAGAATAGAATATGATATACTACTGAAAAATAAAAAAATAAGCATGTTGTGCCTTAATCTCCTCATTAATAAAAAATAATACTGGCTTTGCATCATTAATATAAAGAGGTGTGTGTAAAGTACTCAGACTCTCTTCCTAGTTGATATTAAGTAATCAAAAAGCAATGCCTATTATCAAGGTAGCTGAGGGGATGGTACAAATGTGGATGTTGGAGTAGTTTAACCCTGTCTTGACTATAGCTTTTACTCTACTGTTTTTTGTTTTTGTTTTTTTTTTTTTTTTTTGGTTAAGTGAGAAATTTACCTAAGCTCTCTGAGCATTGAATTTGAGAGATACACAATGTTAAGTAAATATAGATCATGGATATGGAATAACAAATGTTGGTTTAACACAGATATTTCTGAATAAAAGGATATATTTTTGACTTTCTGCCCCAATCAATTTATAGCTCAGAATAGGCATCATAATATTATTTATTGAGAAATGAAAGGAAACATTGTTTATCATGGCATAGATTATTTTACTAAACTAAACTATGCCACAGTTTTCTCAGTTGTCTTCCATATTATTAATTTCATATAAGATAGTGTCTTCAACCTGCCTGGTCACAGACTCTTCATGTGTGAAAAATATCAAAGGTTTAAAATGTTAACAGCATTTCTATCACAGAAATGAGTAGACTGGAAAGAAAAATAGTGTGCTGTCTTCAGTGTAAGAAGGTAACTGGCATCTTGTGCTGACATTGTTCTTATGGGACAGAGGGTGAGACATTTCATGATGAAGATCAGAGAAACAGAAAAACTCTCCTCCATGTGCAGACATGCAGGTTTGGTTTTGTTTGTTTTTTCCTTGCTTTTTGGTAGGAATATGTAGAGATTTTGCTTTGGAACTGTATTTGTTTAGGGTTGCCAAGATTCTAATGTTGAACTTGGTATTTGCTTTACATTTCAACCTAATAAAAATTAAACATTTTAGAACAAATCTAATGAGATGTATACATTTCTAATCATTAAAAAGTGTTGATGTTTTAGTAGAGCAAAATAATTCTGAATTTGTAAAACCTGTATACAGATAAAGCAGGGACAAAACCATTATTCTAAAACTGAAAAATATATATTCCAGCTGGACTAAATTTGAAGAAGAAATGTGTATACTTTTATTTAAGAAAGATTATTTTGGAGACATTTTCAATCATATGTAACAAAACAATAATAAAACAATTATAGAAAGTGTGATTTTCCTGTGGAGAAGTGGGGTGGGTGTTCAAGTGAAAAGTCTATCTTTATGAAAGTATGATGCAACTTGACTTATGGTGGGGTTACCTTCGACAAATTCTTCATGAGTTGAAAACAGCAGCCGGGCGCAGTGGCTCATGCCTGTAATCTCAGCACTTTGGGAGGCTGAGGTGGGCAGATCACAAGGTCAGGAGATCCAGACCATCCTGGCTAACATGGTGAAACCCCGTCTCTACTAAAAATACAAAAAAATTAGCCAGGTGTGGTGGCAGGCGCCTGTAGTCCCAGCTACTCGGGAACCTGAGGCAGGAGAATGGCGTGAACCAGGGAGGCAGAGCTTGCAGTGAGCTGAGATCGTGCCAGGGCACTCCAGCCTGGGCGACAGAGCGAGACTCTGTCTCCAAAAAAAAATAAATAAAATAATAATAATAATAAATATATATATACAAAGTCGAAAATGTACTTAATATACCTACAGAACATCATAGCTTAGCCTAGCCTACCTTAAATGTGCCCAAAAACACTTGCATTACCCTACAATTGGGCAAAATCATCTAACACAGAGCCTATCTTATAATAAAATGTTGAGTATCTCATGTAATTTATTGAATACTGTACTGAAAGTGAAAAACAGAACAAAGCACGGCTTTATTGGTGCCTATAGCTTTCACACCATTGTAAAATTGCAAAATTATAAGTTGAAGCCTTGTAAGTCAGGAACTGTCTGTACATTTTTTAAAACTAAGCGAATTGAAATTTCCTCTATTCTGTGAAACATGGGTAGGATTTGGGAAAGGAGAGCTTGTTCAAAGACTGAGGAAAAGAGGACATGTATATTTAAGAGGGCCTTTTCCCCTTAACTTTTATACTTCGACTGTATGAACTCACCTTCTCTTGGCTGAATTGGTGGGGGGCATTTTAGAGGACAGAAGACAGCTGGTCACTATACACAAAACTTCTCAGAGATATTACAGACACTTGAGCTAATACAGTGTAGGAAACATCTCAGCGGGAAAAACGCTGAAAATGCTAAAGGACAGACCTCAGGATTTAAAACTAACAAGTAAATGCTAGATCTTGAGCAAGCAAACAGCCTTAGAGTTAAAACATCAGTTCTATTTAGAAATGTATATATACATTCCTAGCTATCTATATAGCTAGATAATAGTTTTGATTTCTCAGGATCAAATAATAAAACAACAAAAAAATCAAACAACTTCTTAAATATATGAGCTGTACTGCATTTTTTTTTTGTTTACAAAAGTGGAATTAGAATGCTTTTTACAGTACAAAGTTTAAGAACACAAACTTCAGGATTAGTCTGATTTCTCCTCAGGTGTGCCTCTTACCACATGTATGACTTTTAATATATTATTTCACCTTTCTGCATCTCAGTTTTCTCATTTGTCCAGTGAACACTAATAAAACATCCCTTTCATGATTATTGTGAAAATTAAATGAAGTAATTTAAGGGAAGCAAATAATCCGGTTAGTGCCTAGGAAATTCTTAGCTATTGCTTTATTACTACTATTATTAGTAGTAGCAGTTATTTTATCTACGCAGTTATGGGGTTTATCAATTTATTAATCGAAACAGGTTAACATATGATTTCTAGCTACACTCAGTTAATTTGTTTCAATTGGCAAAAATTGTGCAAATCCAACCATTTCCGATTCTCCTATGATATGTTATTTCCCATCTCTTTTAAATAGATGAAAGGAAAAGATATTTCCTTTGTTTCTTTTGTGGAATCTTCTTCCTTCAACAGAAGAGAGAAAATTGATGGGAAGAGGAAAGATACTATGGCTCCTGCAATAAACCTGTCCAGATGGTACCAGTGCTTGTAGGGAAAACAGAAGAATGAGAACGTCCTTGTTTTGGTCCTTTACTGGATATTTAATAAGTATGTGGTTTAAATGAGTTTGTTCTCCATTCAATGTACTAATTGGATGGATGATAAAATGCCATTCAGTGATGCATGAAATGTTTCACACTCAGAAACTTATTTATTTGTACATAGGAAAATATTTTTGTGTCATCCCAAAAGAATGAGTCTGACAACCTTTAGTAGTCATTCATTATTAAGAAAATTACCAAGTTAACGAATACAATACTGTTTCAGAATAGAAAGCTAATTGCTGAACCTCTAAAGCTTTCCTCACCAATCCAGAATACTTAATGTCTAATATTTGAGTTTCTGTCTCAGAAAATAAGATAACTGTTTTAAGTCTCCCAAAAGTTCCTCCCACAAATGCTTTCTAAATTAAACTGTAATCCCTGCTACCTCCCAACTATTTTTCTTCTTTTAGAATTATAAGGAAAAAACTGCTGCACTTACACATGCTAAGATATAATTTTCCAAAGCCTGTGCCCCGTCCAATTTTTCTAATAGCTCTGAAAACCTAATATAGTTTCTATACTTAGGGTATATAAAGCCTGTCAACATTAAAATCATCTCTTTCTTTCTCTGTCTGTCTCTTACCCTAACCTAACCTTCTTCTCCATTCTTAGTTTAAAATGTATTTAGCTCTTAGGACATTTCTCAGACTTTTATTCTTTTCAGTATCCTAGAGCTCAAGAATTTAGCTCTTCAAAGTATTAAACTCACTAAACTCACATTTGCTTTGCATTTTAAAATAAATCACTGAATAACTTACTTAGATTCTTTGATTAAAGTAGAATATTAAAATTGCTGCTTTTCATTATATTAACATATATGTTTTACAGTATTTTGACTTCTATCTTGACTTCTGTATTAGTTTATTCTCACATTGCTATAAAGAACTACCTGAAACTGAGCAATTTGTAAAGAAAAGAGGTTTAATTGGCTCACAGTTCCACAGGCTGTACAGGAAGCATGGCTGAGGAGACCTCAGCAAACTTACAATCATGGAAGAATGCAAAGGGGAACCCAGCATGTCCGACATGGCTGGAGCAGGAGGAAGAGAGAGAGAATGGAGAGTAAACTTTTAAACAACCAGATTTCATAAGAACTCACTCACTGTCACAAGGGAACAGCAAGGGGCAAGAGAACAGCAAGGAGTAAGTCCACCTCCATGATCCAGTCACCTCCCACTAGGCCTCTCCTCCAACACTGGGAATTACAATTCAACATGAGATTTGGGCAGGGACACAGACCCAAACCATATCAACCTCTACTCTGCTGTTTTTGACAAATATCTCTAATTTTACTTTATTAAATAGGTTGTCTTCGATAAAAGTATACCCCTATAGTTAACTATTATATATACTTAATAGCAAACATATTCTTCACTAAATTGTATAAGGAAAGCTTCCATAAGTACTTACATAGATTTTAAGTATAATTATTTTAAATATTTTTGAATGTTTTCTTTTTAGATTTCTTGTATAGTCCCAGACAAAATAAATGGTAACTATTTTATCAGTAAACATGCTATTTATCACACACTTTACCAGTGATTTCCAAAGTTATCCCTTATCAGAACATTAGTGTCAAGAGCTACATTATATGACACAGGTTGCGTAATATACATAGGGATTTTAGATACTCTGTGAAGTGTGGTAGGCATGACACCAATCTTGTTTAGTTCAAGGTGTATAACCTTATCGAAAGATAAATTGCTTTGTTAATTTATTGTTAATATTTATTTAACAAATATTTTTAACAATTACTGTGTGTCAAACTATATTCCAGGGAGAAGAAACAGAGAGATCTTTAAGAAATATGCATCCTGTCCTCATGAAGTTTATGCTATAATAGTAATAATTAATAATAAAGAGGGCTCTTAATATAAGTAATCTCAGTTACCAAAACTCAGTTTTATACGTTTAAAAAGACACCATTTCTTAGATTTAAAAAAACACTCTGAAACAGAGAAAGTTTGTAAATTCCCAAGGTCACACATTTCATAAGCACTAGAGCTAAAGTTCAAAACCAGTGATATGGTTTGACTCTGTGTCCCCAACCAAATCTCATCTTGAACTGTACTCTCATAATTCCCGAGTGTCATGGGAGAGACCCAGTGGGAGATGATTGAATCACCGGGGCAGTTTCCCCCATACTGTTCTGGTGGTAGTGAATAAGTCTCACAATATCTGATGGTTTTTATCAGGGGTTTCCACTTTTGCGCCTTCTTCATTTTCTCTTTGCCTGCTGCCATGCATGTAAGACGGGACTTGTTCCTCATTGCGTTCCGCCACGATCGTGAGGCTTTCCCAGCCCCTTGGAACTGTAAGTCCAATTAAACCTCCTTCTTTGTAAATTGCCCAGTCTTGGGTAGGTCTTTGTCAGCCACGTGAAAACGGCCTAATACAACCAGATATTCCATTCCAAATCCTGTGTTCCTGAACACTAGACTGTATCTTCTTATGGAGCATGACTTTGCAAATACTGCAAAAAAAAAAAAAAAAAGTTGATTGCTTGAGATCAGAGGTCTGTTGTATCCTGTTGAAAATTTTATCCATTCTTCCTAAAATAGTTCCTAACCTACTGTATTGCCATAGATACTGCCCAATAAATTAGTGAATAATTGAACAAATATGTGTTCACTACTGGACTAAGAGACAAGTAACTAACTGCTGCTCAGTCAGATCTTGTTTCCTATTGCATGGAGACAATGAAGTCAAGGTTAGTGCCTTTCATATTCTTGCTTTCCTCTTTCCTATTTCCATGTCCACTGATTTATCTGAAAACATACCTAATCGTCAACTGTTTTTCTAAGACCAAAACCTGTTCAAGGACAATCGCATCACCTATCACCATGAACTGATCTTTGCCCATCCATTACTGTCTAGCTCTTTTGTACCATCGACTAGTTCCTTGCTACTGGCTCCACTCTCCTCTCAGTTCTCTCCAAACCTAAAACAAGCCTTTATTCACCATAAACTTTCAACTCATTTTCATATTCCTTCCTCATGTACGTTTATTAAAGGGTAGTTCATAATCACCACTTGCCTATTTCTTTCCCTTAATTTCCGTTTATAATCAGACTCCGAGTCCTGATGACTTCACATTTTTAAATATTTTGCGATCATATCAGCATCTACTCATTCACTCACCTTGTTTATCAAATAACATCTGAGAGTTTAATTCTTCCTCTCTCTCACTCTTTACATCAAATAAATCACCAGCACTGTTAATTTTCTCTCTTTTACTGAATATATCCACTTCTTTCTGTTTTTAATGCTATGATTCTATTTGAAGCCACCTTTTTCCCCCTGAATTATTTCCATAGCCTCCCTACAGGTCTCACTGCATTTTCTATTTCCACCTTCTCACTGTAATGAGAGGAATATGTGCTAGAATGTGACTAAGACACCCTTTCTCCTATTCCTATCAGAAGAACATCTAGAATGTGTAGCTATATTGTGAAAATAATTCAACATTTCAAAGTAAAACACCATGCTTCATATGGTCTTATTGCTGGTGTTAGAGCCAGATGTTCCATATCAACTTTCCTACTAAAATGTATTAGTTCATTGGCCTTTTCAGTAAGAGAGAGCAGGATAACAAAATAGCAAGAACTGTTACATTGAAAAGAGCATTTTATGCAGCATGAATACTTTTCCTCCTCCCTTTCAGTAGTGGGTAGGTGAAGTCAAGTGTTCCCACTTCCTCGCCACTTTACTCCTAAACTCAGAAAGCCCCGTTGAATTCTCATAAGTCTTCATACCACTGATGGATGTTGCAATATGGGCATGTAAAATAAAGAAGAGACCGTGACACCGAGTGTGCAGCAATTGTGATTTCCACCTCGTGGTGTAGCAAGGGTGGATGTGTTTCTCAGAGGAGCAGAAGAGGTGAGCTTGCACAAAGTATCTGCAACAAGAGGGTATGGGATAGAAGAAAAGTTGTAAAAATGTGGTACAAAGAGCATTTCACTTTGCTAAGCTCACTCAAATCAGAGAACAGTACAGGGAGCAGTGTTGTGGGACAGCCTGAAAACCATCAAACATATCCAGAAAGAAAGACAGCATTTTGGATGCCAACAGCACTCTGAAAGCCAATGGCAAGGCAGAGGTAGATGAAACAAATCAACAAAGGAGAGATCTGAAAACTTGCAACCAATATGTTTTTCTTATCTATCTTTGACATTTTTCTCTTGTTCCTCTCCTGTTCCCTGTTTCTGCAGCAGACAGGACATCCATACAAAGAACAAATGGGAATGAGAAGCAAGAAAGTAACTGGGTCACCAAGCTCCCACTTCTGCCCTGCTGGTGACTTACCAAAGCTAGTAAGAACCTGGCTCTTGGAGTGCTTACCACGACAGAGGGAAGAGATAATATTTAAATATTTAAAATAATTAAAATTTACCAAATATCTGCCAAAATTAGTATCTTAAAATATGAAAATATGTGAATAAGTGTATGTAATGTGTGTATATATGTATATGCATGTATATGTGTGTATGTATGTATATATGTATACACATACATATATAATTTTTTTTTGCAAATACTAAGGTCCCATTATTTGGCCCGTTTATGTTCCCTTTTACCAGCTACACAATCAATAAGGTTTCAAATGTTAAAGTTAATATTAGTTAATCTGGTTTAAACATTGTGGCAATTTTTAAACAATATTAAATCACTAAATGAAGATTGTTTAATTTGCATCTGTTAAATCATTGTAAAAGAAAATCTATAAATTAATTCTTTTACTTACATTGCTTCTATTAAGGTTATAATAGAATCTAAGCAATTTTTTTTTGTTGTAGACAGTCCATAATTTATTCTATGCCTTTTTTCATAAGCTTCATTTTCCTATATCTTCCATTTGCATTGTGTGGTCTAATTATACTGATTTCTAACTCCATCTTGAATAATATGCCTTGTTCTTGCATCAGGTCCTGACATATGCTGTTCCCTATGCCTGAAATACCACTTTTAATCCAGCTCACTCTTCCAATTTACAGGTCTTCTTTGTTTTCACTTAGAGAGAAATTACTTTTTCGAAACTCTAATCTAGATTACCTCCCACTTTTATGTTCCTCTATAGCATCAAGTACATCCTTTTTGTCAAATTCATCATATTTGAAGTTACTACTTCAGTGTTTTTCTTCCCAGCCAAACTGTAAAGGAGAGGAAAAATGTCATCCCTTCCTTATTATTAAATTCCCACTTTCTAGCATAGTGTCTGGTAAATAATAAGTGTTTCACCAATTTCCTATTTTACAAATTCATTAACTGTGGGTAATTGAACAGTACTATTTACCTTGGGCTATCAAAGATCACAAACAGTGCAAACTGAGACAGAAACAAAACAAAACACAGGTATCAGAGACTCAGTAATCAGGAGTCACCCAGTGAACTCATATTAAAGCAACATCATAGAACAATGTGGAGATTTTTTTAGTACAAAGTGTTGTTAAACTTCTCCAAATAAATGTCTAAAGAGTCATTAGCATATATTAATTGTTGTTTTAAAGGGTGCATAATTTTACAATTTCCAAGTCTCACCAACCTCTGCGTAAAAATAAAATCACATTAGAAAGAAATAACCCAAATATCCCTAGAACTTTGTGCACACCTACATGAAAAATATTTTGGATTTTTTTCTCTTAAGTTTTTTCATTTCTGAGGGTCTCAAGCTGCTACTATGCATAAACAGTCCCTATACGTTCTTTCACTTCTGTCCACCTTACTGCTGTCTGTTATCCGTGAAATCATCTGAAAGCAGGGCCTCTAGATAGCTACAGATTTCTGTCCCCTCCATGGGAAAACAGTGGAACTAGGACCTTCAGCTTCAGTCTGAAGACTATGTAAAGGGACACAGTTAGGTAATAATATGATTTGGGAAGAAATATCACAATGTCACTCTAGTTTCCTGAATTTTCTCTGGTGCCAGAATATACCATCCTCTGAGTGACCACTTGTTTTGAAGCACTAGATGTGAATAGATATCTAGGGCTGCTAATTGGAATAACTCACCAAACAAACTAGACATATCTGAATCTTAGTTTTACTCCACTGCAATTACCTACCACACTAGAACTGCTCAATTTGTAAACCACACACAATCATATAGGTATGTTTGAATAATAAATATAAAAAATCTATTTAATGTACCATGCAAAAAAGCCTTCACTGAAAGGACATAGCAAAGGAAATTATTTTAACTAAATATTTTATTGGGTATTAAATTGGGTATAATAAATACATATTTCTTTTCTGAAATATGGAATTCATATAGCTTTTCTATCTCTAGGATATCACATCAAAATGAGATAAAAAACAAATATCCTCTACCACAGAACAGAATTAACAATTACCAAGTATCACACTGTATTATATATTCTGATGGACACTTTTCATTTGTTAAATTATTTTCCCTAAACACAGTGCAAAACAATTATTGTTAGCTCAATTTTCTATTTAATATCTGCATAAAAGAACTGCCATTTTGTGGAGCTTTAGTAGCTAGTGGAGGTACTGCTATTGGTTCTCTGTGTCTGATTCTAACAATTTAAGAACAGAAGTAATTAGTACAACACCCATTTTACCTATGCATATTATAACATTATTAATATACTTGAGGAAGTTGTTTGCCTAAGATCTTTCCCTTTCCCCAAGATGTGAACCCTTAATATCCTTCTTCTTCCCTATTCTTCTCTTTTAACCAATATTTGTAATGTAAATCAAATTAACTGGAAGTTCAGCCCAGATTTATCCTTTCAGGATTCTGTTTCTCCATCTAAAAATTGTGGAAGATGTAACAGATGAGCTCTGAGATATCAGTCACTACTCCCTTCTATGAAGTATTCTTCAGCAGCTAAGCTGATGGTGAAATGTTCCAAGAAATGTTTCTCACCATTATGTTGTGTTTAATTACACACAATTTTTTTCTATCTCCTTTTCATGATAAAGAAATTGTCAATGCCATCAGATGTTGCTAAATAAAATCACTAATATTGTTATTATGAGACACTGTGGTGAAAAGTCCATGACTGGACAAGAATTTTTGTTCTGAACAGAGCGCTCTTGGGAAATCACAAAAGCTAGAGCACTGCTCAATTTTAGGGTGTGTCATACACATCTGAGTTAAGGTGAATAGGAAGTCCTCTGGGTGTTCAGGTCACAAAGTTCTGTAATATATGAAGTGTCCCTGAAAACCTCTCAATGTACACTTCTGGTCCATGTAATATGAGTGGAATTTCTTTATCACTTGAATGCAAGAGTGATCTTAAGACTAGGTTGGGGCTGTAAGTGAAACAAATCAATATAATTAAACTATCCTTAGAACTCACCAGGAGTGATAGGGAAGAAAGTTCTGTCTTCCTTATGAAATGGGAATTATGCAGATGCATGCTGCAGTTACCAACATTTGTCTTGCTATTACGTAGAAAGACACTCAAGATTTGTGGTATTCATCTGTGTCATGCAAGCCTATAGATGTGTGAGCATATGCATGTGTAGGAGGTATCCCTGTGTCCTTCATTGTTATAACCTTTCAGTTTATTTGTTAATTTATTTTTAATTTTAAATTTTAGATACAGGGGGTACATGTGCAAATTTGCAACATGAGAACATTGCATGATACTGGGGTTTGGAGTATAGATCCCATCATCCTGGTAGTGAGCGTAGCACCCAGTAGGTAGTTTTTGTTGTTGTTGTTGTTATTTATTTATTTTTTTTTTCTTTGAGACAGAGTCTCACTCTGTCTCCCAGGCTGGAGTGCAGTGGCATGATCTCGGCTCACTGAAAACTCTGCCTCTTGGACTCATGCCATTCTTCTGTCTCAGCTCCCAAGTAGCTGGGACTACAGGCACCCGCCACCACACCCGGCTAATTTTTTTTTTTTTTTTTTGATTAGGAAATAGTTTATTTTATTTTATTTTTTTTTTCTTTCTTTTATTATTATTATTATTATACTTTAGGTTTTATGGTACATGTGCGCAATGTGCAGGTAAGTTACATATGTATACATGTGCCATGCTGGTGAGCTGCACCCACCAACTCGTCATCTAGCATTAGGTATATCTCCCAATGCTATCCCTCCCCCCTCCCCCCACCCCACAACAGTCCCCAGAGTGTGATGTTCCCCTTCCTGTGTCCATGTGTTCTCATTGTTCAATTCCCACCTATGAGTGAGAATATGCGGTGTTTGGTTTTTTGTTCTTGCGATAGTTTTTTAGTAGAGACGGGGTTTCACCGTGTTAGCCAGGATGGTCTCGATCTCCTGACTTCGTGATCCACCCTCCTCGGCCTCCCAAAGTGCTGGGATTACCGGCGTAAGCCACTGTGCCCGGCCCCAGTAGGTAGTTTTTTAATGCAACCCCTTGCTCTACCCTTTAGTAGTCCACAGTGTCTATTGTTCCTACACTTATGCTCATATTTGCCCAATGTTTAGCTCCCACTTATAAGTGAGAACAGGCAGAATTTGATTTTCTGTTTCTGTGTTAATTTGCTTAGGATTATGACCTCCAGCTCCATGCATGTTTCTGCAGAGGATATGATTCCTTTGTTTTTTATTGCTGTGTAGTATCTCATAGTTTATATGTTCCACACTTTTTCATCCAATCCACTGTTGATGGGCACCTGGGTTGATTCCATGTCTTTGCTATTGTGAATAGTGTTGTGATAAATATAAGAATGCATGTATCTTTTTAATAGAAAACTTTATTTTCTTTTGGCTATATACCCAGTATAGGGACTGCTGGGTCCAATGGGAGCTCTGTTTTAAGTTCTTTGAGAAATCTCCAGACTGCTTTCAACAACAGTTGGATTAATCTACATTCCCACCAAAGCATTCCCTTTTCTCCACAGCCTGACCAAAATCTGTTTTTTGACATCTTAATAGTAGCCATTCTGACTAGTATGGGATGATACCTCATTGTACTTTTAATTTGCATTGCTCTGATGATTAGTGATGCTGAGCATTTTTTCATGTATTTGTTGGCTGCTTGTATGTCTGTTTTTGAGAAGTATCTGTTCATATTCTTTGCTTATTTTTAATGGGCTTGTCTGCTTTTGCTTGTTGATTTAAGTTCCGTATGTATTCTGGATATTAGACCATTGTTGGATGCATAATTTACAATCATCTTCTCTCATTCTATAGGTTTTCTATTTGGTCTGTTGATAGTTTGTTTTGTTTTGTAAAAGAACTTTAGTATAATCACATCTCATTTGTTTATTTTTGTTTGTGTTGCAATTGCTTTTGGGGACTTAGTCAAAAATTCTTTGTCAAGGTTGATGTCAAGACAAAATACTAGCAAATACAGCCCAGCAGCACATTAAAAAGTTAATAGAGCTTCATCGAGTAGACTTTAGTCCTGGGAGGCAAGGTGGGTTCAACATATGGAAATCAATAGATGTGATATACCACATAAACAAAATCAAAAGCAAAAACTATATGACCATCTCAATAAATGTAGAGACAGTTTTCAATAAAATTCAACATCCCTTCATGATAAAACCCTCAACAGACTAAGCATTGAAGGAACACACTTCAAAACAATAAGCCATCTATGACAAACTGACAGCCAATATCATACTGTATGGGCAAAAGTTTGAACCATTCTCCTTGAGAAAAGGAACAAGACAAGGATGCTCACTCTCACGATTCCTGTTGAACATAGTACTGGAAGTCCTGGCCAGAGCAATCAGGCAAGATAAATAAATAAAAGGCATCTGAGTAGGAAAATAAGTCAAACTATCTCTCTTCACTGATAACTTAATTCTATACCAAAGGCTCTGCCAAAATGCTCCTAGAATTGATAAACAACTTTAGTAAAGTTTCAGGATACCAAATCAATGTACAAAAATTAGTAGCATTTCTATACACCAACAACATCCAGTCTGGGAGTGAAATCAAGAACACAATTCCACTTACAGTAGCCACAAAGAAAATGATATACCTAGGAATACAGCTAACCAAGGAGGTGAAAGATCTCTGTAAGGAGAATTACAAAACACTGCTGAAGGAACTCAGAGATGACACAAATTAATAGAAAAATATTCCATGCTCATGGATTGAAAGAATCAATATCATTAAAATGGCCATACTGCCCAAAGCAATTTACAGATTCAAAGATATTTCTATCAAACTCCCAACATCATTCTTCACAGAATTAGAAAAAAAAAAGAACTTTTCTAAAATTTATATGGCACCAAAAATGAGCCCGAATAGCCAAAATGATCCTAAGCAAAAAGAACAAAGCCTGAGGCATCACACTACCTGACTTCAAACTATACTATAAAGTCACAGTAACCAAAACAACTTGGTGTTGGTACAAAAACAGCCACATAGACCAATGGAATAGCATAGAAAACTCAGAAACAAAGCTGCACACCTACAACCACCAGATCTTCCTGAAGGCTGACAAAAACAAGCAATTGGGAAAGGACTCCATATTTAATAAATGATGCTGAGATAACTGGCTACTCTTACGCAGAACATTGAAGGTGAACGCCTACCTTTCACCATATACAACAATTAACTTAAAATGGATTAAAGATTTAAACTCTTCCATTTATAATATAAAGTTGGGCTTCTTTGTTTTTTGTAACTATAGACTTCAGAGTAATTCTTAATTTTATTTTGATTTTGACATTTACTATTTTTTTAAAAAATTATGTGTTAGTGTGGTCCATTTTATTACATTTTTCAGGAAGAAAGATCCATTCCAATATCTTCACAGGTATTGAAATTACAAAGAAGACAAAAGTTAGACAAAACCAGTGGGGGGAGCACTAAAATAACCTTAATGAAGAAATTTCTTAAAAAGTGAAGAATCCCTGGTATAGTTAATTTAAAACTTCTTTGTGTGGCAGAAAAAAAAAGTAAATAATGTTTTTTTAAAAGTCACTACATTGACATTGCCAATAAAAATAGAAGAAAGAAAATGCTAAGAACCTTGAGGCCATTATTAAATAACTCTAAGTTATATTAATATAAACTACCTGAAAAGAGGTAAATGATCTTACATTTTGTGTTCAAATAATTAGGTTTATAAAGGAGTTTTTCCTATTAAAAGGTCCATCAAAGAGGAGATTTACTCGTAAAACATAAACACATGTGGGATTAATCTCTGTTTCAGTTTGTTCTTACAGTCAGTTTTTTTTTTAAGCAAAATTAAAAGAATATGGAACTGGGTGTTGGTATTCAAGTTTTAAATTAAGGATGTTCAAACTGCAACTTAATGCCTGTCTCAGTAAATTGTATGCAGACTGTTTAAACAATTTTTTACAAGCTCTCAAAAATTTAAAAAGCATGTGAAATGTTAAGCTTTCCTGAAATACCACCATGGCCTTTAGTCAGGACCCATTGTGGGTACCTGTCAGGTTTTTGAAACCAAAGAGACAAAAACATTGGAAATTTTTAATTTTAACACTTGAACCTGAAAGAATACCAGATTTAGATTATTAACTAGTCAGATGGCTTTGTTTTCTCTAGCAGCAGATATTCAACTCGATTCAGCCATAAACTGTAATGACATGAAAAGCATTCTATTCTACCTTTGAGGAAATATGGAGGCATGATTGGATAGAGAAAAGGAAAAATAAAACTAATGCCAACGTGTATCATCTTCATAAATATCCTGTTAAATATCCTCATGTTATTTTTTTCTTTCTTCCGATGTGTAGGCACTCATGGCCAAAATATCTTTGCAAAAATTTATAGAAAAGGGGGAGAAGGATGGAAAATGTGAATAGTTAGGTTGAGTATGAAACTCTGCATCCTGTTTGTTGTGTTAAATGTTGATGTGGTGATGTGCTTTTATGTTGCAGATTTCTACCATATTTGAGATGATACCAGAATAAACTTTTTTATTCTGGAGAAAAATCTTGTCAAATCCAAATTTCTTGGCAAGAAACTTTGAGGATGATAATAGTGACAATAATGATAATAGCAAGAATAAAGCCAATGTTTTTTGAGTGCTTAATATGAGCCAGGACTTTATGTATATTATGTCACTAGATCTTTTCAGAAGCTTCGTGGAAGATAATGCTGTCATTATCATTGTAGAAAAGGAAACTAAGAATCAAGGGAGTTGATTATTTTGCTTATAGTCACTATGCTAGTAAGTTGTGAACTTAATAATAGAATATGAAATTATGTAGTCTTGTTCAAGAGCCCATGAGCCTAACAATTATGTTCTTCTGCCTATCTATGTTAACCAGTTTTAACACTTTTATGTAGCAAGTTTGACCATTGTTTGATCACAATATTCTCAATCTGGAACATCACCGAGATCACTTTATACTGGCCCGATGGTAATGTTTGACCATGTTACCTGGCTTCCCTTTCTCTCATTATCAGTCACATACAAACATCATGTCCTGAAAGTCTCCAGTTCCACTAACATGGGTCAGTATCCTAAGTCACATCAACCCTTTTCTTCTCCCATCTCACCCTGTGGATTTAATGTTTCTAGTTTTGAAAATTTACCTACAATGTAACACAAAGGATATCTATCAGTATAAATACTGAAGGTATTTTGATATTACATACAATTAGTAATCATTTGAAAACAATCAAATGATAATATTTATCTTTATTTTAAAGATGCAACTTCTAAATGTAACCATGCAATAATTGCAATTTTATTTCATGTGAGAGTAGACACTTAAGATTACACGAGGAATCAGTAAGGCAATGTGAGCTTTGTCTTAAAAGTCCTTATATAATACAGAGTAGAGAATTTATAGCATTGAAATAGCACTTAACATATTGGGTTTCAATAATAACTCTTTTCCTTTATTTATAGAATGTGTTCATTCAATTGCTATTGCATTAAACTTCTAAAGCATGAACCCAATAAGAAACATTATAGCTTATTAATTTTAATTCAGTCCCTTTCACTTTTTGATGATTAATACAACTTCTTGTCTACTCTAATACACATAAAACAGAATCTAAAAATATCACAACAGTGAAGTTTAATTCTGCTATTTTATCAAATTTTTTCTTAATTTATACTTCCCCTTCATTTATATTTCTTTGTTCATTTATCTTTCTAATACTGCTGAATGGAGTTTTAAAAAGTATTCCAAAATTGGTGCTTCAATCAAAACCTGTGCTTCTTTCAGCTAATGCTTCACACGTACTACTTTCCAAACTAGCTTCCTTTGCTTCAACAGTCACATTTTAAAATAATTAAGACGCTCGCCATCCACTGGCTATTGAAGTTCATGAATTAATTGACTTGAATGTTTTGGATTTCTTTGATCTAAGCTATTTTCTCTGTTATACTGTGATTTACCTGACATTAAAGGGCAAACTAAGCAATGAGTTTCTGGAACTACATTCACACAATACAGCAGCAGTATGCCAATAAGTGGCATTAATTGCAATTGGGATATTTACATGGAAGCAGGATGCAAATATAACATTTTTGGGATATATCAAATGCCAGAAATTATTATTAAAATTAGACCAATGGAAGATATAATCATTTGGTTCTATTCTGCAAATGTAGTTCAACACCCACTATATACAGGCATTTTGGAGGAAATCAGTAAAATACCTATGAGTGTAACTGAAGAAAATGGAAATGAGTATGGTCTGAATGTAGCCCCTCCTACTCCTTTTATTATGGCGAGAGAAAGTTTTCTCTTTCAATATTCACCTTTTCACTTTAAAATTAAAAGAACAAAAAAAGGCAAATAATTGAGAATAAGAATTATTACAGGTTAAGGTAACTGAATTTTTGCAATCATAATTTCAGCCTAGGTAAATAAATGTATAAAACATAATTCCAATTATTTGCCTTTATGATTAAGAAAAATTTGATGCAAATATACATTTGTAACTGAGGACACTTACTACCCCACCCTTCTGGCTTTATATATCTTTTTTATATACGGACTGGCTTACTTGCACAATGATTTTATCTTCCTACAGAATTTGAAGGCAGAGGCATTCATTATTATAAATTTTGCACCAAGAACACAGAGAAAGCATTGAATCCATTTGTTAATTCCCATTGTATATTTTCTTGCAATATTTTGCTCTTTTATATTTCCTCTTCACTTGCATTATGATTCACATTCCAAACTGATCATTACCTCCTAAACTGTATCATACACATCTTTCTAAAATTCTGCCTTCTTAATAGAAGCGCCCTTTTAAAAACTTCTAATTATGAGAATCATACAATAGTATTACAATAATAGAGGAGGAAGAGAAAATAATTTCAAGGAAAATAAATCCAAATTTTTGTTCAATAAACAACTTAGACTGACCCAAGCATGAGACATAATGGGCTAATGGTGAGGAAGGGAACAAAAAGTGGGACCACATGTCAGACACGTGACCCTAGGAAAACCAATCAAAATCTTTTTACATGGATTAATATGGAATGAATCAAAATTATCTTCCTTTCTGAGATTATAAGCTTGAACATTATATAAAATTTCTGATGCTAGAGGCTATCTTTCCAACCTTAATATAAAAATCGCACAGAAGTGTTCCAATGTAGAGGACAGCAGAACTGATGAACAAGGAGGAAAGACAAATTGATCAGTTCATTGTTTCAAAACCTAGATGTACCTGTGCCTGAATCCCTGAACTTTTTAATTAAGAAAAGCCAATAACTTTGTAATTGATGTTATGTTAGTTATATTTAATTGGATTTCTGTCCTTTGCAAAAGAAGATATCTTGGCAAAAAGTTGAATGGAAGTGGGACAGGTACAGAAAGTTAGGTCATTTGTGACCCACAGAATGATCTAGACCTAGCTGACAATAATACTGCTTGTGATTAATACAAAGAAGACAAAGGCAACGAAGATCTGCAGCTTGTCTGAGCTACTACATACTAGATCTCAGAGCAGCTAAATGTTAAACCTCATAAGACGTAGGATAAGAACAGTGAATACACACTTTTCCTCTGTTGAGATTTGCACAGTAGGTGTACCGAAGTGAAAGCCATCATGTTTCCACCATGTAAGAGACTGTCAATTTCCAGTTCCATAGGAGTCACCTTATTCAGTTGGGCATGCTTTCGATTACTCATCATGGTGGTACTTATTTCTCCACACATTATCACATGCATTTTTAAAACCCGTAGCACCCTTTTTTCTTCCCACTTGCTTAGCAGAACTCTAAGTATTTTTCTAAGTGTTCATTTCAAGTCCTACTTGAGTTAAGCTAGACTTTATCACAAATAATAAAGTTTACAATGATAATTATTTTATCATCAAATATTTGCTTCATAATTACAATAACTAAAACTTCCAAAGTACTTATCATGGATCAGATATTGTACTAAGTATTTTACATTTCTTAACTCATTTAAAATTTACAACTGTCTTAAAAGGAAAAAAAAAACTTTATAATCCACACCACAATATTTAATACTTAAGGAAAAAAGCCTACTAAAGTGTAGTAGTTATATTCTGTAGTCACACAGTGAGCTCCTAATGAAAAATGTAGGTAAATTATTGCTTTTCTTTTAATTTCAAAGTAACACAATATTGGACATATAAGTGGTATTAAACTACATTTTCAATAGATTATACCTTGATCCAGGAAAAAGAAAAAAGTGTCTGGGATTGCTTCACCAAGAATATCTGTTTCCTGTTCTGTTATAACAAACTATCATAAATTAAACAGCTTAAAAACAATATGAATGCATTATCTTATAATTTATTTAGGTCAGATGTCCAGGTACAGTGTGCCTCAGCTGAGTCCCATGCTTAGAGTCTCACAAGGCAAAACTCAAGGTGTCAGCTGGCCTGTTCCTTTCTGGAGGTATGGGGATGAATGGCTTTACCAGCTAACTCAAGTTGTTGGTCGAATCTAGTGTATGTAGGATAGAGATCTAGGGGTCACCATCTTCTTGCTGGCTGTCGTTTGGAACCACCCTTAACCCCTACAGGCTTGTCTCTCATCCTTGAAAATAGGACCCCACATCTGAGAGCCAATAATGGAAGATTAAATTGTTTTCATTCTTAGAATCTGTACTTTCTCTGCTCCATCTCTTCTGTCTCCTGTCAAAAAAAGTGCTCTAATTTTAAAGGCTTACATAATTAGATTGGAGCCACCAAGGTAATTCAGGAAAATCTCCCTATTTTAAGGTCTATAACAAAAATTACCTCTGCAAAGTCCCTTTTGCCATGTAATGTAATATATTCATAGTTTTAATTCGCGGATTAAAGCATGGGCATTTTTGAGAGACCATTCTGCCTACTGCACCAGGTAATCGGTTTTTTTTTCTTTAACTCATACATTGCTAATATAATTTTTTTTTGAATGCGCATTGGAGTTTATGTCCAAAACAACTATAATACTACAGAGTACGTGAGAGTAAAAGTAACTATTGGCAAGGAATACACGTAATGTCTCTGCTATGGCTTCAGCTTTTAAAAAGTTATTTCTGAAAAAGCTATACCATTCCAACTAAAAAAACAAAACTTGCTAAGGTTATTAAAATACTCTTTGTGAAGGAGTAATTCCAAGTTGTTAAGGGTGTTGTATGAAATATTTTGAAAGATCTTTCTCTCAAAGTAAAAACATACTGAATTAACTATTTTATAATTAGAGTTCAGTTATTTTAACAAACATTTACTAAACACCCTAACCGATTGTAGTGAAGAAGAGAAAAATCAACATTTATAGACATTACTCTCAACGAACTTACAATTTAATTATAATATAGTGGTTATGGAGGAAGACAAACAAACCCATTAGTGACTTCATAGCAAAAAGAAGATTAAATATTTACTTTATGACCTTTAAATTTCTCTAGTCCTTCCTTTTCCTCTTTAGGAGGCATTTATTAATATTATCCTTGCTTCCATTAAAAATAAAATTTCACTCCTGACCACTGCTATGTAAAATTAACACCATAGGATCACAGAATTGACAGAGATATTAGATCTTGCAGGTCCATCCTCCTCAATTTATAAGGCATAACTGAACCTTTTTCCTGCTTGTAAGCTCATTAAAGAATAAGTGCTTAAGAACAAAAGATTTGCCCAACCCAGTCAGATTCAAGAGCTATGTAACACAGTATTAGATCTCTGAACAGGTGGGTTTAAAAGAACATGGTTGCTCTTCACGATTTCTATTTCAAAATACGAGTCATGCCTATGTTCTATGTTCCCTTACCTATTCATTAAATTTCAAAATTTCAAAACTTTTAAAGAAATTGGGGAAACAGTTCTTTAATGAATGACTTTCTGCACATTTCATAAAATGTTTAGCTACCCTAGGCTTCACCCAATAAATGCCACTAATTGGAGTGACAAATTTCCTCTGCATCATCCAAAAAATCAGAGAAAAACCTGTATTTTTTCTAAGTCTCCACAGGTGTATGGGTACCAATAATATTAACTAAGTATGATGGAAAAGACATGAGTTTCTACTTTACTATTAATGATTTAGAATATTTTGTGTGAATGAAATACAAATCTAACTGGGAAATTCCAATGTTCATTTAAATATGTCACAAAAGACATAATATAATAAATAAGCGTTAAAGACAGAACATGTGACTATTACTGTGAATTCAGATTTTAACCTGGGCAATGTTTAAAGTTGCAGTGTCACTATACAACAATAATTCCTCACTCAGAAAAGATACTTCAAGAATGAAACTTATGGAACCCTAAATATTGTGATGTTCTTCTTTATTTCCTCATTTCATATAAATTCAAAGTGAGGAAAGAGCAGAAGTTTCTAGAAATAATATAATTAAATTTTTCTCTTAAGGCAAGTATATATAGTTTTTAGTTTTATGGCTTTTATTCACATCAAATAGGTGCTTTCTGACTTGACAGATAATTATAACAGCAGTGTATTCACAACACATGATTTTATGAATAAGGATTAAAGATGAGAATGGAATTAATCACAAGGATGCCTTTCTATTGAGCCACCAAAATGATGTCCTAGGGCAAATGAAATCCTGGAAAATGGTTTGGTTACAGGGCCTAGCCCAGACATCAAGTTAGCAAGTGGGAGTTTTTGTTTCATTGTGTTTTGTTTTGTTTTTATCTCAGCTTCAAGATTGAAAGTTTGTTGGGGTATGGAGCCAGCCAGGTTATTTTGTTACCCATTTGTTTTTACAACTGTTTTATCATTGGATTTCCATGCATGTACACATGCACACACACATGTGTGCATGTATGTAGTTGTGTTATTTAAGGTTTTCTTTTTTTTTTTTTTTTTAATTTGAGGCATAACCTCGCTCTGTCTCCTAGGCTGGAGTGCAATGGTGCGATCTCGGCTCACTGCAACTGCCACCACCTGAGTTCAAACAATTCTCCTGCTCACCCCTTCAAGTAGCTGAGATTACAGGTGCCCACCACCAAGACCAGCTAATTTTTGTATTTTTATTAGAGATGTGGTTTGGCCAGGCTGGTCTCAAACTCCTGACCTCAGGTAATCCACCCACCTCGGCCTCCCAAAGTGCTGGGATTATAGGTGGGAGCCACTGCGCCCGGCCTTAAGGTCCTTTATGTTTTGTTATTAAGATTTAAACCTGCAGCTTGAAGATTATTTTTCCTAGGTCTACTTTCTCAGTCATCTGTTAGCAAAACAAAATCTAGGAACACCAACTTCTTAACACATACATAGCTATTTTTGTTAGTATTTTTTGCAAATTCCAATTCATTCTTTGCTTTGTCCTTCTTATTATTCTTTGAAGTTCGTGTAAATATCTCTATGTATTTTCATTTGTCCATGTTTATGAATATTTTCTTTTGTAAGTCTCTTTTAAAAATCCGTGCTCATCTAAAAATCCCTCTTTCTTTTGTTTCTCATCTGCCTGTGTTGTCAAGATTAATTTTTTTAAAAAAATCTTTCATACTCCTTTAGTCATAGAAAAAAAATTTTCACTTTTAGCTTAATTCCATCCAATACAAAAATAATTGATGAGCAACAGGGAAGCTATAAGATTTGTTAGTGTTTGAATGAAACTTTGATATTAGTTGAATCTGCAGATTTTACACATAAGAAGACAAAAGTTTAGAGAGGTTAAGTGCCTGGCATAAAATCACATAGGTAGCCTGTGGATTTTTATGCTCAGCTATTTTGATTCAACAGTTAATGTTATTTCTGACCAAAACAATGTTATGTTTGTATCTCTATCAGGCTTAGAAGGAAATATTAGAGATAGTCAGAATTTAGAAAATCATATTTTACAAACTTAAGAAAACATATATAAATAGAAAGATTGCTTGTCTGCAAATAAGATAAAAGCAAGTATGTTTTACCACCAGGTTGTCATAGAAGGCTAAAAGTATTTTATAAAATGGAGGATGTGGTTGGGTGTTACCAGATTGGAAAAAGAAGAAAAATAACGTTTTGGAAAGTCAATTGAAAACAATTTTGAAGATCTGTTACAGAATTGATTTCATAAAACCTGGGTGCCATCCTATGTAGACAAGGTTTGACGTAATTTTCCAGACTGGGATTGTGTCTTTAGAGCACTTAAGCTGAACTAGACAATTTCATAAACTTATGTTCTTGATAACATGAAATTCCCATTTGCTTCTCATTACCTCTGACATGAGCACATGCAGTTACAGGATGTCTATTGTAATTATGATTAGAGCTTAAAAAACAAACAAGAAAAATTACCATACTAGCTAGAAAATGCTAGGAAACTACATGCCACAAACTTTGAGATGTTTATGATTAAAAAAAATCACATTGTAAGCTCCATGCAAAAACCTGTGTTTGAAACAAAAGTCTAAAATGTAAGATCTATATCCCTCTTGAGAAGTCCAATTAAGCAGGTCATAAAGTGGTTTTAGAACATACATGTATTTCAATATGATATTTAAGAATCTTATCAGAGCTCAACAGCTACTCAAAATGGTGAAGCCAGGAGAAATTTGCCCCAAGCTTAGCGTTCACTTGAGTAGCTACACAAGAATGAATTGGAGCACAGCTGTATGTCATTTTGAATTAGGACAACTGAGAAAGGCAAATGACTATCACTGTTTCACCATTATAATTGGTAGATGCTATTGACACAATGATAGAGGCATGAGGCTGAGAAATTCTAGGCAGAAAAGGGTAGATCCCCAGTGAAACCCCACCCCCAAACCTAAAAGCCTGAAACCGTGGCCCAAAGTGAGAACTTCTATTCCAGTTTTCCTGCTTGAATGTTGCCTTTTTCTAAACCACCTATGCCCACTCCACCCATCCTGTGCCTATAAAGACCCCAGACTCAGCCAGCAGAGAGAAGAAGCAGCTGGACAACAGGATGACTACAGCTGGACGATGGAGAGAAGCAGCTTGACTTCAGAGGGACAGTTTAATGGCATAACTTCAGAGAAGAATCCAGCCAGAAACAGCCAAACTTCAGGGGAAGATTATCTACCCCCATATCCCCTTTTCAGCTCTCTTTCCCTCTGAGAGCCACTTTAATCAGCAATAAAATCCCTCACACTTACCATCCTTCAATTTGTTCATGCAAATTCATTTTTCCTGGACGTTGGACAGGAGATCAGGAGCCACGAGTGAGGATACAAAACGCTGTCACAGCTGGGTGCAGTGGTTCACACCTGTAATCCCAGCATTTTGGGAGGCCAAGGTGGGCAGATCACCTGAGGTCAGGAGTTCAAGACTGGCCTGGCCAACATGGTGAAACCGTCTCTACTAACAATACAAAACAATTAGCTGGACGTGGTGGCACATGACTGTGATCCTAGCTACTCAGGAGGCTGAGGTAAGAGAATCACTTGAACCCAGGTGACAGAGGTTGCAGTGAACCGAGATCATGCCATTGCACTCCAGTCTGGGAGACAGAGCAATACTCCATCTCAAAAAAAAAAAAAAAGGCTGTCACACTGGCCCTTTGCCCTCACTGGCAGATGGCAGCCACGGACCCACTAAGCTATTAACACTTAAGCCTTCTGTAGAAGGCAGAGCTAAAACAACACTGTAACACGCCCTTTGGGGCTTCAGAAGTTACCGGCACCCCACCTTGACACTGCCACAGGGACCGCATGGAGTTCACTCCTGCCTATGCCCAGAAGCACTTGCTGCAGCTCCTGCACCTGCTCCCATGCCCACTCCCTCTCTGGAGTGGTGGAATGAAGCTGGTCCAAATGAGTGGGGTTTGATCCTGCCAGCACCAAAATGGCTGGCTGGTTCAAGCCCTCATGCACTCCACTTCCTGCCTCATTCACTTGCGCTCTCTCTTCTATGTGGAGTTGAGAGCAGCAGGCTGAGTAAACAAGGCATCCTTGTCACGAGTCCATGAAGTAGTCAGGGAAATATCCTGCTTCACTATTAAACAAAAAGATGTAAAACATGAGGCACTGACGGATTTCAGCTCTGACTTTTTCCCTGATCATCCACAGGTTAATGGATATCTGAATTAACAATGTATAACCTAGTAAATACAATTATTTTTAGTCTCTGACTGAAATGAAGTATTGGAATAAGGATCCAAAAATCTCTGCATGTATTCCAGATCTGCATACTGAACTAGTTATAGATGGGTGGAGACTATTTACTAACTCTATCTAATATATATGTATATAATACTTCAGATGAAAAGGCCATTGAGAATTCTCTGAATATATTTTTAAAAGGTAAAATAATAGAAGAAAGCTGCTATAACCAACATAAAGACTATGTCTTCAGGTCAATAGTGTTCACACAATGCAAGAAAAATATAATTAAGACATTTATAAAATTATCCATTCATGTACTGATTCATTCAACAAGTATCTTAGATGCTGAAAATATGTGAATTAACAAATAGATTAAATTCGCTACACTTCTGGGGCTTAAATTCTAGTGAAAGTAAACATGATATATTGGTAAACTATACATTAGAAGGTAATAAATGCTAACTAGAAAAATAAAACAAGTTTAAAAATGTTCTGAAAGGGGAGAAGGTTGTTTTACACTTTTAACTAAAATGGTCAAGAATGATATCCTTAAGAATGCAATATTGAGGCTAAGGCAGAATGCTGTGATGGGGAGGCCCTATAATATACAAGGAAAGCATTCCATAGGTAAACATAATTTGGGTTCCATTTAAAAATATGTAATCATATTTTAGCGAGGTATTTTAAAGTTAAGGAAAGATACAAAAATCTTAGATAAATCCAGGCAGAAAAACTGAGTACATAACGAAGAGTAATTCAAAATATCAGATGTCCCCTTCTCAAATCCAAACAACAGAAAGTGACAGAACAATACTGACAGAGTCTAGAGGACGTTTGAGTGCAAAATTCTAACTGATCCAAGTGGGTTACTCATGTTTGACAACACCTGAAAGTCATTTTTGCTCATGCTTGAATTCAGAAATTATATTTAAATATATTTTTTAAAAATACCAAATATATACTGAAGAAAATAGATTGAAAATTGATTCTTATGAGAGAGCTAAAGAATAGAAAATGTATTAAGAAAAAAAGAAAAAATTATGGGAAATAAAACATTGAAATTATGCTTTTCTAAATAAATAGTTATTGTGAATATGGTTATATAATGATGCAAGATCAAAATGATTTTCAAAAGCAAGAAGAGTTCATTTATCGTTTCTCTTGGTTTTATGTTGACACTTATTCAAGGGTCATGTTTCCTTATGTTTTTGATTATCGCTGTCTGTTAGACTTTTTGCTTAGAATAAAATACTTTTGGAAATAATTAAATGATTGTTTTAATAATACCTTCCTTCAGATAGTTTCATTTGGTGCAATATGTTGTTACCATTCTTTGCTCCCTTAAAACAAATATAATGTTTGAGAGTTCCTGGGCCACTCACATAATTTAATGATAAGAAGGCAGGATGCAAATCCTTGCAAGGGCTACTTGATTTGTCTTTGCACTCATATTCCATGAAGACACACACACATATAAACACACTATATATACACACATATATGTATATCTGTGTGTATGTATATATAGGTATACATATACGTGTACTTTATGTATGTATATAGTGTGTGTGTATATATATATTATGTAGTGTATACAAATATATATAAACTGTATATGTGTGTGTTTTATATATATATATAAAATATATATATGAGACAAATAATTCATGATTGGTTGCCAATATATATATTGGAGTATAATGATACATAGATATCTGTATATACATATATATGTATATATGCACATAATGTATACATACATTGATACATATATACATACATATATATTGTGTATATATACATAATATGTGTATATTTACATACATAGATATATTGCATGTTTATATATACACACATATACACTATATATACACAACTATATATATACATAGATATACATACATAGATATATGTATATATGCATGTACATAGACTATACACACAATTCATATATAGTGTGTGTATATATGTATACACACAATATATAAATATATACATATTATGTATATACATATTATATGTGTGTATATATACACACACATATATACACACATGTAGATATATATACATGTGTGTATGTATACAATACTCCAATTCTTACTTCAAAGATTACTACATATGATACAGACAGGAGACAGGAAAATACTGCATAGAAGAGGGCGATTCCCCAGCAAAGGGCCCACCCTCAAGCTTAGAAACCCGTGGCCCTAAGTGAGAACAGGAATTATTGTTTTCATGCCCAAAAAGTTGCCTTTTGTCTCACCATGTCCCCCTGTCCTGAACCCATATAAACACCAAACCCCAGGCTCCAGAAAGAGATGAGCAGACAAATGGGAGAACAGTGTGGCAGAGAAGGAGAGAAGAGAAGGAGCATCTGAATGCTGAGGAGAGTTTGGCTGGGGACGATCAAAGAGGAGATTGGCCACTGACTGCCCTAATTCCAGGGGAAGATCATCTTCTCACTCCATCCCTTTTCCAGCTCCCCATCCATCCCACTGAGAGCCACCTCCACCACTTAATAAAACCCCTGTGTTCACCCTTCAAGTCCATGTGTGACCTGATTCGTCCTGGACTCTGGACAAAAACGTGGGTGCCAAGAGGGCACTGAGCTGGTTAATACTTAAGCCATCTGCAGGTGGCAAAGCTAAACGAGCACACTGTAACATTTACTTGGGCTTTGGGATTCACAGACACCCACTCCTAGACACTACCATGGGGCCAGAGCCCAAAGCACTTGCCCCGTCACCTGCAGCTTCCTGTCTGCATGCTCCCCATCTTGTACGGGGTTTGAGCTCACGTTAACCAAACAGAGAGCCAGACCCCCGTCACACATCCTGTAATGTGGGGCCAGGGAATTCTCCCATTTCACAAATATCTATGTGTGTATATATACAATTTATTTTATATATATATATACACACACACACATAGATATTTGTGAAATGAGAGAATAAATATATACAGTTTATTTTATATATATACACACACATATATACACACACACATAGATATATGTAGTATTCTATTGCTTCTGTAACAAATTATGACAAACTCAGTGGATTAAAATTATACAAATTTATTATTATACATTTTTTCAGGTCAGAAATCTAAAATGAGTCTTCAAGGATATGCTTTCCCTGAAGGCTATAGAAGAAAATCCGTTTTGTTGCATTTATTAGCTTCTAGAGGCCACCTGCATCTCTTGGTGTATGGCCTCTCTTCCATCTTCAAAGCCAGCAGCATAACATCTTTAAAACTGTATTCAACTCTACATTCCTTATCATACCCTCTCTGATTACCTCTCCCTTATATAAGGACCCTTGTGATTGCCATGGGTCCAGATAATCCACAAAAGCCAGGATAATCAAGATCTTTAAATTATTTACACCTACAAAGGTTTTGGCCATGTAAAGTAACACACTCACAAGTTATAGGGATGAGGACATGGACATTTCAGGGATACTATGCAGTGTAACAGATGAATAGAGAGAGAGAAAAAGACTGACAGAATAGAGAGAGAATATATATATACCAGAATAGACAGAGAATACATACACACCAAGGCATCCTGGTTACAGTAGAAAAGTTTATCATTTAGTTATTTTTTCTCTCCATTCACCTATAGGCCATTTGATAGATTAAAAATTAATAAAGTAAATATTAAGTTCTGTTATGGTGGGAAAAACTGCTGTTAAAGAATGCATATGAACACTTACCTAGTGAGAATGAACAATTAGCTATTCCGTATATAATGCAACAGATTTACAGATTTCTGTTCTTGGAGTTCATTAATATAGATACATACTGTTAGAGCAGAGGGAGAGATGAGAAGGAAGACCAAATGAGAGAGCAGCTCAATAGTTGAGACAGATTTATTGAGAGTAAACCTGAGAAGGGCTTCTGGCTGGCAGGGTCAGGAGCAAACCTCTCTTACAGCCTGAGGCTTTTAAAAAGGGCCTGGTGGGGGAAGTGTGTTCTGAGAGAAGTTCCTACTGGGGAGGGGTTAGGGGAGTGCTGGCTGGTTGGGACTGCTGGAGACTTTGATAAGCTTGGTTGGGATTGTTATACTCTGTTGAAGATACAGGTGGGGCTGACTTTTGCATTTTGGTCAAATGGCAACAGACAGTTTTGAGTAATGGAAACTTGATACTTCAAGGTGGTGGAGTCTCATTAAGATGGCAGTATTATTGTCCTATCACATACAATACTCCAACTTTTACCTTCAAAGAAAGTAAAAACAGAACTATAAAATAAAAATCACTGAGAGCTTAGAGAATCATTTCTCTGAGAGAGAAGATATAAATTTTTTAGAAAGGATTTTAGGCTTTCTTAGCTTTTAGAAACTTCCAAATTCCTTGCCAGAATGCAGAAAGTGCTCTTTGAGCAATTTTAACTTTTTTAGGTGCTTTTATTAAAGGGAAATTTGGGGAGATTTTTACCTGCAGGGACTAAATGACTATATACTGTAATACAAAATACCACTATGTGTCTTAGCTTTTCACCATTGTATTCACGAGGCTCTTTAATTGAGTAGCATTCTAAAATAACTTTAAGCAGGATGAGATATTTAAATATATACAAAAAAATTGCTGTTTTGGAATGCTTTCAAAAGCAACTAACTCTAATTACCAACATTGGCAAAGTAAATACTACCTATTATCATGAAGATGACCTGTAAAAGGAAACAAGTTCTAAGACAAATAATGCTATAACACAAAGGAGAAGCAGACTGGAGGGCAAAGGAAGATGTCGTTTTAGTTTGACATCCTCAAAGACATGTAGAGAATTACAGGCATCATCAGGATTGGTAGTGATCTTACACATCAATTTTTTGAATAACCATTACAGACATCATGAGCTAGAACCTGAGAGCTGGAAAGCTCTCTTTGGCCACATGTAGTGAAGTGTGGAAAGGGGATATTATAGCAATAGCCTGCATAATGGTGAACAACACTGCTGCATCTTGTACATATCATGAGCCAAAGGTAGTCATAAATAGAGATTGGGAATAGAGATGCCAGAGGAAAAATAACACTTAAAAAACGCAAAATGATCAAACATCAAGTATGCAATTATGGGCATAATTGAGGGATGGCAGAAGATTAGATAATAGCAGTTAGAAATGAATAAATGCGTACATGTAGATTTTTCTTTATATATGGGAAAACAGATTTTATATTTCTTTTTTGCTTTCTGCAGAACACACAAGAGAAAAAAGCCTGAGGGCAAACAGAATAAATGAGAAAAATGAAATGACAGAAAGAATTAAGTCTCAAGTGGCTTAGCTAAGCAAATTTAAATGTCTTGCTCAGTTCTTAAAGGAAAAAAATAGATTCAGGTTTTTTCTGTTTGTTTGTTTTCTTCCTTTGGGATTTTGGTTAGTACATGGTATTTATATTCTACTTTTGAGTGTGGTTTTTGTTTGCTTCTTTTATTTGAGTGAATCCTTTTATGTGCATTTGACAGAGATTTACATTCATATATCCAGTGGGGCACACATGACATTTTTCCATAGAGCATATTGGCAGAGATGATGAACCTTTTCTTTTTCTTTAGGTTATTTAATGACTACTTGATAGAATTAGATAGTCTTTTCCACATTGTTTGGTGCTTACAATGTAATAGAGCTAAACATAAAAAGATTTGGAATCAGTTTCTAAGAAAAGTGGCTATCAAACTACATTTTCGTAAGATGTCCCTTATTCATTTTACAGTTTTGTCCTGAATATTTAGCCTAACATTTTTTAGTACTAGTAAGCGAGGACATGATAATAATCTGACTTCTTGGTTGTATGCATATCATCCTGACACCTGATTTTCCTAAGGGGATTCATGATTGCACAAAGCTGCCATGTTATTACAGTCCTTCATGAAAGATTGCCTGAAGTGATGTCACAACATCAGACATCAGCTTTAGTTGACACTGAAACATCACTTCCAGAAAACGGTTGCTTTGGGCATATTTTTACTTTAGCTTTGACAACTCCATATAATCATCTAAATGACATACCTGTGGAAACAACATTAATCAACAGCTTATTCTATGACTCTTTCTATTTAGTAATTATTCATGGCCTGCCTAGTATTTCACTTTATTTTTCAGAATGCCACATTAAACATTTCTATTGAAAAATGATACACAACGTTTCAGTCCCTTACCTTTCATAGCAGAGTAATATAAATGTCTTCATTTTCAAGATCAACATGACTACCATATAAAACAATTTTGAAAGCTTCCTTTATTACTATAGTTTAATTCAACTTATGTAACAAAAGAAACCAGCACACACGATCAAAAATATGTGTTTGCAAGACCAAATAGATGATTAAAGAGAAAATTTTAGAGGAGACAAATCAAGTCACAGATAAAGAGGATTAAATTTTTAAAAGTACAGTGTTTACTGATATACTAAGATAACTGCATTTACATTTTTGGTTATTTCTATAAGACACAAGAATGTCAAGGTAATGCTCATAAATTATTGGTCTCCAAAACTATTTACCTACTTCATGATTGTTGTCTTAAAAAAGATATTTTTCAACAACTCTGAAGTGTAATGCTGTATCACTTCTTACTAAACAAATTTTGAGACTATTCTATGTGGTATTTTTCCTTATGATTGTATCATATATTGTTGGTAAAAAAAAGTCCTCCATTACATTATTCTAAAGAAGAAAAAAAAGTTTCTGACACTTTCATCATTCTCTCTCTTTTTGACAGTCCCAATAGGGCCACACATTGCTGCCTGATTTTCTCTCCTGACAGCAAACCAAGCCAGACACAAATTCAAATGACAGATTGGGGGTTATGGGGTAGAGGAGCAAAAGGCTAGGTTTATACGGTAGCTTGAAAATGTTTCTCATAGCAAAAAATGTAGTATGTCATAGATCAAAACAATGTATAACAAATGATTTGGTTAAGATATACAACTCTTTTCAACCCTGGTCTAATTAGGATCACTCCCTCTCACCTCAGATTATCTTATTATCCCCCACAGTCCTATATAGAATTGTATATGTCATCATTTGACATTCCAGGTATCACTGTATCTCAGGACAAAAATGAGTTTTAGGATGTCGTAAAAATTTTACCCGTGAAATTATTCTGGATTATCCAGGTGAGCTCTAAACCCAATAATTACTGACTTATAAGAAAAAGTGAAGACACAGAAAAGGAAAAGACATAGAAGAGGAGGTCAAATATAGAACGAGGCAGTAATTGAAGTTATACTATTATAAACCAAAGAATGTCTGGAGCCACCAGAAGCCAGAAAAAGCAAGAAACAATTCTCCCCCAGGGCCTTTGGAAGGAGGATGGCCCTGGTGACACTTTGATTTCAGACATCTGGCTTCCAGAACTGAGGGAATAGTTTCTAATTTTTTTAAGCCAACAAGTTAGTGGTAATTTGTTATAAGACACTAATACAACATTGAATAACTCTAGTAGAGATCATATGCAGTAGCCTGATAATATGCAAGATAAGGTAGGCATTAAATAGATCACTAAAATATAACTAAACCAGTGTTAAGATAAGGGACGTCCAAGATATCTTTAACACTAATCACTTCATTGGTTGCTACTGGTTGCCTACATTGTAGGCAATATATGTGTCTATGCATATTGTCAACTATATATATCATAAAAAAATGAAAATAATATTAATGAAAAATAAATAATATAAAAGTAACATTATCCATGGAGAGAAATAAAAGATAAAAAAATTCCTCTTGTGTCTATTTTATGTCTTGTTTCTATAAATAGGCTGAAATACTGCTCAGCATAGCACCTATATTAATTTCCTGGGGCTGAAATAACAATATACCACAAATTGATGGCTTAAGCAACAGAAATTTATTATTTCAGTTCTGGAAACTAAAAGTCTAAGATCCAGGTACTCTCAGAGTCATGCTCCCTCTGAAGATGCTAGGAAAGGATCTGTTCCCTGTCTCTCACCTAGCGTCTCATCGTTCTTTGGCTTGTGACAGCATTAACTCCAATCTTCACACCGCATTCTCTCTGCATTCAAATATTGCTTTTTAATAAAGACACTGTGATATTGGATTAGAATCCACACTAATGATTTTATTTTAATTTGATCATCTGCAAAATACCCTATTTCCAAATTAGGTCACATTGACAAGTACTGGGGCTTAGAACCTTAACATTTTTTGGGGAATCACAATTCATTCTGTAACACTGCTCAACTTAATTGTGAATTGAGTTGTTAAAGGGTATGTGACAGGGAAGAGAAAATAAATACTTTTTGGAGACTTGAAAAGATATTAAAAAGAAAGAATATAATAAATATAATTTTGGTTTAGGTAGAGTTTTCATGTGCCAAAATATTGTCCATGTGTAGCATACATAGCAGAGTCACATATTTATTACAAGGCAGCTCCTCTATTTTCTATAACTGAGCTAGTTTTGACTTGTGAGCCTGCAATCCAGAGTATAGCTGGGTGGTGGAGGAGAGCTTAACTGAGGGTTTATAAAGCTGTGAATTAGCAGGATCTTTGATTTAAGGTAGGCTTATTTGGGTAATTCAGTTTTTCAGGAGCATTCACTCTGTCTCAGGTTTTCTTCCCATCATTATGGATCTCTCAAGATCCGAGAGATACAGGATAAGGTTCTAATATGTGTGGCAGACAGTGGGAGAGAGAAAGATTTCAAATCATTGTGCTACCTGAGTGATTTCCAGTACTTGCTGTGACCTGGTTGGTCTGGCCTGCAAGTGTGTCCACTGGTGAAGATTGCTGGAGAAGATTGCAGCTAGTGAAATTGTGGTCTTTCCTTTAGGACGAATTCAAGACAGTAGTCTTTCTGGTGATCTGTCATTATCTTTGCCCTTGCTGATGTTATAGACCTCTCTGAAGCTAGTCACATTTTCTACCCAGCTTCTGGCTAGTTTGCTTCATCATGAGCTCTATGGAATTTACCACATCTGTCACTATGGCTGTGCTAGACAAGTCTTTAGGCTCTCAATTCAACTTCATTTTGCCTCTGCAGTGGAGTATGTAGAAATTTCTGGCACCTTTCATGCCAAAAGGGAGCTAGGGAGGCCCAAAACAGCAAATGCAGGCCAGTCCCTCTGTGACCCACCATAGTCCACTGCCACTTTTTACTATATTCCAGCTTTCCTATGCTTGCATCAGACCACCTTGCAAATATAATCCAGTCAGGCTTCAAGATACGGAGAGTGGGCACAAACCCTTTTTTGCTTTTGGTTTATATATTCAATTCTACTCCATTCTTTTCAGAATTCAGCTGATAGAGAGATCATGATATTGGCATTCCAGGATTCCCCGCTTGTCTTTCTCCTTCCCAGATGCCTTAGTAAATAAGTGGAAATATTTATTTTTTATCTCTATTTGTCTGGAAGAAATGCCTCTTAGATTATGTCCTCTTTTTGAATGTGAGTTAATGCCATGGCTAGCTGCTATTGGTAGAGGGAGTATCATTTTTACACAAAGGAAGTGATTCTATAACTGGTTTTATGAAAGTAGACTTGATATGGAAGCATGTGGACAACTTCAAATTAGGGATTATCAAAGACAAAGTAGTTGGTTTGATCCCCCAGAACACATTATCCCCATTACTGCTAAATAATGCCAAATTTAGTGGCATAAATAAAAGTGCATTTGCTTTCATTTAAAAAGGAACACATTTTTTTCACATTTTTTTCTTTTTATTATTACTATTATTATTATTATTATTATTATACTTTAGGCTCTATGGTACATGTGCGCAACGTGCAGGTAAGTTACATATGTATACATGTGCCATGCTGGTGCGCTGCACCCACCAACTCGTCATCTAGCATTAGGTATATCTCCCAATGCTATCCCTCCCCCCTCCCCCCACCTCACAACAGTCCGCGAAGTGTGATGTTCCCCTTCCTGTGTCCATGTGTTCTCATTGTTCAATTCCCACCTATGAGTGAGAATATGCGGTGTTTGGTTTTTTGTTCTTGCGATAGTTTACTGAGAATGATGATTTCCAATTTCATCCATGTCCCTACAAAGGACATGAACTCATCATTTTTTATAGCTGCATAGTATTCCATGGTGTATATGTGCCACATTTTCTTAATCCAGTCTATCATTGTTGGACATTTGGGTTGGTTCCAAGTCTTTGCTATTGTGAATAATGCCGCAATAAACATACGTGTGCATGTGTCTTTATAGCAGCATGATTTATAGTCCTTTGGGTATATACCCAGTAATGGGATGGCTGGGTCAAATGGGATTTCTAGTTCTAGATCCCTGAGGAATCGCCACACTGACTTCCACAAGGGTTGAACTAGTTTACAGTCCCACCAACAGTGTAAAAGTGTTCCTATTTCTCCACATCCTCTCCAGCACCTGTTGTTTCCTGACTTTTTAATGATTGCCATTCTAACTGGTGTGAGATGGTATCTCATTGTGATTTTGATTTGCATTTCTCTGATGGCCAGTGATGGTGAGCATTTTTTCATGTGTTTTTTGGCTGCATAAATGTCTTCTTTTGAGAAGTGTCTGTTCATGTCCTTCGCCCACTTTTTGATGGGGTTGTTTGTTTTTTCTTGTAAATTTGTTGGAGTTCATTGTTGATTCTGGATTTTAGCCCTTTGTCAGATGAGTAGGTTGCAAAAATTTTCTCCCATTTTGTAGGCTGCCTGTTCACTCTGATGGTAGTTTCCTTTGCTGTGCAGAAGCTCTTTAGTTTAATTAGATCCCATTTGTCAATTTTGGCTTTTGTTGCCATTGCTTTTGGTGTTTTAGACATGAAGTCCTTGCCCATGCCTATGTCCTGAATGGTATTGCCTAGGTTTTCTTCTAGGGTTTTTATGGTTTTAGGTCTAACATTTAAGTCTTTAATCCATGTTGAATTGATTTTTGTATAAGGTGTAAGGAAGGGATCCAGTTTCAGCTTTCTACATATGGCTAGCCAGTTTTCCCAGCACCATTTATTAAATAGGGAATCCTTTCCCCATTTCTTGTTTTTGTCAGGTTTGTCAAAGATCAGATAGTTGTAGATATGTGGCATTATTTCTGACGGCTCTGTTCTGTTCTATTGATCTATATCTCTGTTTTGGTACCAGTACCATGCTGTTTTGGTTACTGTAGCCTTGTAGTATAGTTTGAAGTCAGGTAGCGTGATGCCTCCAGCTTTGTTCTTTTGGCTTAGGATTGACTTGGTGATGTGGGCTCTTTTTTGGTTCCATATGAACTTTAAAGTAGTTTTTTCCAATTCTGTGAAGAAAGTCATTGGTAACTTGATGGGGATGGCACTGAATCTGTAAATTACCTTGGGAAGGATGGCCATTTTCATGATATTGATTCTTCCTACCCATGAGCATGGAATGTTCTTCCATTTGTTTGTATCCTCTTTTATTTCCTTGAGCAGTGGTTTGTAGTTCTCCTTGAAGAGGTCCTTCACATCCCTTGTAAGTTGGATTCCTAGGTATTTGATTCTCTTTGAAGCAATTGTGAATGGGAGTTCACTCATGATTTGGCTCTCTGTTTGTCTGTTATTGATGTATCAGAATGCTTGTGATTTTTGTACATTGATTTTGTATCCTGAGACTTTGCTGAAGTTGCTTATCAGCTTAAGCAGATTTTGGGCTGAGACAATGGGGTTTTCTAGATATACTATCATGTCGTCTGCAAACAGGGACAATTTGACTTCCTCTTTTCCTAATTGAATACCCTTGATTTCCTTCTCTTGCCTAATTGCCCTGGCCAGAACTTCCAACACTATGTTGAATAGAAGTGGTGAGAGAGGGCATCCCTGTCTTGTGCCAGTTTTCAAAGGGAATGCTTCCAGTTTTTGCCCATTCAGTATGATATTGGCTGTGGGTTTGTCATAAATAGCTCTTATTATTTGGAGATACGTCCCATCAATACCTAATTTATTGAGAGTTTTTAGCATGAAGGGTTGTTGAATTTTGTCAAAGGCCTTTTCTGCATCTATTGAGATAATCATGTGTTTTTTGTCTTTGGTTCTGTTTATATGCTGGATTACATTTATTGATTTGCGTATATTGAACCAGCCTTGCATCCCAGGGATGAAGCCCACTTGATCATGGTGGATAAGCTTTTTGATGTGCTGCTGGATTCTGTTTGACAGTATTTTATTGAGGATTTTTGCATCAATGTTCATCAATGATATTGGTCTAAAATTCTCTTTTTTTGTTGTGTCTCTGCCAGGCTTTGGTATCAGGATGATGCTGGCCTCATAAAATGAGTTAGGGAGGATTCCCTCTTTTTCTATTGATTGGAATAGTTTCAGAAGGAATGGTACCAGCTCCTCCTTGTACCTCTGGTAGAATTCGGCTGTGAATCCATCTGGTCCTGGACTTTTTTTGGTTGGTAAGCTATTGATTATTGCCACAATTTCAGCTCCTGTTATTGGTCTATTCAGAGATTCAACTTCTTCCTGGTTTAGTCTTGGGAGGGTGTATGTGTTGAGGAATTTATCCATTTCCTCTAGATTTTCTAGTTTATTTGCGTAGAGGTGTTTGTAATATTCTCTGATGGTAGTTTGTATTTCTGTGGGATCAGAGGTGATATCCCCTTTATCATTTTTTATTGCATCTATTTGATTCTTCTCTCTTTTTTTCTTTATTAATCTTGCTAGCAGTCTATCAATTTTGTTGATCCTTTCAAAAAACCAGCTCCTGGATTCATTTATTTTTTGAAGGGTTTTTTGTGTCTCTATTTCCTTCAGTTCTGCTCTGATTTTAGTTATTTCTTGCCTTCTGCTAGTTTTTGAATGTGTTTGCTCTTGCTTTTCTAGTTCTTTTAATTGTGATGTTAGGGTGTCAATTTTGGATCTTTCCTGCTTTCTCTTGTGGGCATTTAGTGCTATAAATTTCCCTCTACACACTGCTTTGAATGCATCCCAGAGATTCTGGTATGTTGTGTCTTGGTTCTCGTTGGTTTCAAAGAACATCTTTATTTCTGCCTTCATTTTGTTATGTACCCAGTAGTCATTCAGGAGCAGGTTGTTCAGTTTCCATGTAGTTGAGCGGTTTTGAGTGAGATTCTTAATCCTGAGTTCTAGCTTGATTGCACTGTGATCTGAGAGATAGTTTGTTATAATTTCTGTTCTTTTACATTTATTAAGGAGAGCTTTACTTCCAAGTATATGGTCAATTTTGGAATAGGTGTGGTGTGGTGCTGAAAAAAATGTATATTCTGTTGATTTGGGGTGGAGAGTTCTGTAGATGTCTATTAGGTCTGCTTGGTGCAGAGCTGAGTTCAATTCCTGGGTATCCTTGTTGATTTTCTGTTTCGTTGATCTGTCTAATGTTGACAGTGGGGTGTTAAAGTCTCCCATTATTAATGTGTGGGAGTCTAAGTCTCTTTGTAGGTCACTCAGGACTTGCTTTATGAATCTGGGTGCTCCTGTATTGGGTGCATATATATTTAGGATAGTTAGCTCTTCTTGTTGAATTAATCCCTTTACCATTATGTAATGGCCTTCTTTGTCTCTTTTGATCTTTGTTGGTTTAAAGTCTGTTTTATCAGAGACTAGGATTGCAACCCCTGCCTTTTTTTGTTTTCCATTTGCTTGGTAGATCTTCCTCCATCCTTTTATTCTGAGCCTATGTGTGTCTCTGCACGTGAGATGGGTTTCCTGAATACAGCACACTGATGGATCTTGAGTCTTTATCCAATTTGCCAGTCTGTGTCTTTTAATTGGAGCATTTAGTCCATTTACATTGAAAGTTAATATTATTATGTGTGGATCTGATCCTGTCATTATGATGTTAGCTGGTTATTTTGCTCGTTAGTTGATGCAGTCTCTTCCTAGTCTCGATGGTCTTTACATTTCGGTATGATTTTGCAGTGGCTGGTACCGGTTGTGCCTTTCCATGTTTAGCGCTTCCTTCAGGAGCTCTTTTAGGGCAGGCCTGGTGGTGACAAAATCTCTCAGCATTTGCTTGTCTGTAAAGTATTTTATTTCTCCTTCACTTATGAAGCTTAGTTTGGCAGGATATGAAATTCTGGGTTGAAAATTCTTTTCTTTAAGAAGGTTGAATATTGGTCCCCACTCTCTTCTGGCTTGTAGAGTTTCTGCCTAGAGATCCGCTGTTAGTCTGATGGGCTTCCCTTTGATGGTAACCCGACCTTTCTCTCTGGCTGCCCTTAACATTTTTTCCTTCATTTCAACTTTGGTGAATCTGACAATGATGTGTCTTGGAGTTGCTCTTCTCGAGGAGTATCTTTGTGGCGTTCTCTGTATTTCCTGAATCTGAATGTTGGCCTGCCTTGCTAGATTGGGGAAGTTCTCTTGGATAATATCCTGCAGAGTGTTTTCCAACTTGTTTCCATTCTCCCCGTCACTTTCAGGTACACCAATCAGACGTAGATTTGGTCTTTTCACATAGTCCCACATTTCTTGGAGGCTTTGCTCGTTTCTTTTCATTCTTTTTTCTCTAAACTTCCCTTCTCGCTTCATTTCATTCATTTCATCTTCCAGGGCTGATACCCTTTCTTCCATTTGATCGCATCAGCTCCTGAGGCTTCTGCATTCTTCATGTAGTTCTCGAGCCTTGGTTTTCAGCTCCATCAGCTCCTTTAAGCACTTCTCTGTATTGGTTATTCTAGTTATACATTTTTCTAAATTTTTCTCAAAGTTTTCAACTTCTTTGCCTTTGGTTTGAATATCCTCCCGTAGCTCGGAGTAATTTGATCGTCTGAAGCCTTCTTCTCTCAGCTCATCAAAGTCATTCTCCGTCCAGCTTTGTTCCGTTGCTGGTGAGGAACTGCGTTCCTTTGGAGGAGGAGAGGTACTCTGCTTTTTAGAGTTTCCAGTTTTTCTGCTCTGTTTTTTCCCCATCTTTGTGGTTTTATCTACTTTTGGTCTTTGATGATGGTGATGTACAGATGGGTTTTTGGTGTGGATGTCCTTTCTGTTAGTTTTCCTTCTAACAGACAGGATCCTCAGCTGCAGGTCTGTTGGAGTACCTGGCCGGCCGTGTGAGGTATCAGTCTGCCCCTGCTGGGGGGTGCCTCCCAGTTAGGCTGCACGGGGGTCAGGGGTCAGGGACCCACTTGAGGAGGCAGTCAGCCCATTCTCAGATCTCCAGCTGTGTGCTGGGAGAAACACTGCTCTCCTCAAAGCTGTCAGACAGGGACATTTCAGTCTGCAGAGGTTACTGCTGTCTTTTTGTTTGTCTGTGCCCTGCCCCCAGAGGTGGAGCCTACAAAGGCAGGCAGGCCTCCTTGAGCTGTGGTGGGCTCCACCCAGTTCAAGCTTCCCGGCTGCTTTGTTTACCTAAGCGAGCCTGGGCAATGGCGGGGGCCCCTCCCCCAGCCTCGCTGCCGACTTGCTGTTTGATCTCAGACTGCTGTGCTAGCAATCAGCGAGACTCTGTGGGCGTAGAACCTTCTGAGCCAGGTGCGGGCTATACTCTCCTGGGGCACCGTTTCCTAAGCCCGTCGGAAAAGCACAGTATTCGGGTGGGAGTGGCCCGATTTTCCAGGTGCCGTCTGTCACCGCTGGAAGGGAACTCCCTGACCCCTTGCGCTTCCCGAGTGAGGCAATGCCTCGCCCCTGCTTCGGCTGGCGCACGGTGCGCTCACCCACTGACCTGCGCCCACTGTCTGGCACTCCCTAGTGAGATGAACACGGTACCTCAGATGGAAATGCAGAAATCACCCGTCTTCTGCATCGCTCGCGCTGGGAGCTGTAGACCGGAGCTGTTCCTATTCGGCCATCTTGGCTCCTCCCCCCTTTTTTCACATTTTTAATACATATCTCTATTTTTTTAAATCTTCCTTCTATTCTTGCTTCTTTCCCTGTTTTACGTGTTCATAAAACACATATATGGACATTATCATGAGACAGGTACTGAACTACATACTGAAAATACAAAAATAAATAAAATATACTATGTTCCCTCAAATATTTTACAGGCTAGTGTGAGTTAAACACATGAGATTTTAATTAAATGTGATTTTAATTTGGTTAAGTATCCCCATCTCTTTGCCCAATATAATAAAACATCTTGGATATTTGCTGTTTAATCCTTTAGTTTTTCAGGTTTGGTAAAATGCCAGGCAAATAAGCTGTATAAACAACTGATGAAAAGGGGAGTGATATCAGCAAGAGGGCAGAATGGGAGGTTCCAGCCTTCATCTTCCCACAGACGAACAAACAAACAAACAAAAAACAAACAAACAAACAAAAACACAGCTATCCATGAATAAAAATCGCTCTGTAAGAGTTCAGGACTTAAGGACTCCAGTTAAAAAACTACAGCAACACAGAACCAAAAAAAAAAAAAAAAAAAAAGTGAGACTAATTGCACAGAAAGGGTCGAAAGAACACCTTCATTTTGCCTGCATCACTCTATCTCAGCACAAGCCAGCACAGTTCACCACTGAGAGGAGTCTCCTCAGTCCGTGAGTTCCCTTAATAGGCAAAAGGAGAAGGAGAACAGGACAAGTAACAAGCCTCTTCAGCTTTTTGGGGCACTGCCTGAAGGACCCACTTTGGTTTCACTCCACTCATATTGCTGGGGAGATAAGCATACCTGAGTCATCTGGAGATGACTAGAAACAAGAAAGGGCAGGGACTATCAGTATCAGCCATGTGGCAAGAGCCACCAGGTCTCCAGTAGCCTGCCAGGCAGAGGACACCAGCAGCCTTTAGTGCCGAGGATGTCAATACCATTGCAGCTGCCACAGACCCTCTAGAGACAAAGAGATACCATTGTACATTCAGCTAAAGTGCCACTTCTTACCCACCCTCAATTGTTTTCATGTCTAGACCACAGACCCATATTTGCTCTATGCATACCATGATCTGGATTCTGGCTCTGCAGCTACTGTGCATACACTCATTCCCTAGACACTGGCACCACCACCACAGCAGGCACAGCTGTGTTCTACACACTGGCATACTACCACAACAGGTGAGTCTATACCCGGAAACCCAGGGTTGCAGTCATTTAATACATGCCTATGCTTCAGGACTCAGCTTTGCATCTACTCCATGTATGCTTTCACGTCAGACAAGGGCACTACTGCCACTGCAAGTTTATTCTAGTGTTGGACCCAGTGCCAAGAGTAATGCTATTGAAAATAATTTCTTCCCAAGGAGAAAAATAGAAGGATTTCAGCAGCCTCCACCACAAACGACCAAATTGTTCTTGCTGTCGTTGTAGACAGTTGCAATGTTGACTGTCAAGAACTCCCACAGTCTTCTCAATACTGACCTCAGTAAATGTTGTTGCATGGGGACTATGCCACTGTACTCTCCCCATAGCTGAAACTTCTGCACTCAACCCATCTGGCACCTTTGCATTCACCTTTAGGTGAAGGTCTTTCTCCACTGAAACCTATCCTTTAAGGCTGGATGAGATTATTGCTCCCTCACATGTGAAAACATCAATAAAAATCTGGAAGAAACACGAAAATGCAGGAAAAATTACATCACCAAACACAATAATTTTCTAATAACCACTCCAAAGAAATAGAAATCTATAAATTGCCCAGTGAAGAATTAAGAACAATCACTTTTAAAAACGTCAGTCAGCTACAGAACACAGACATCTAATCATCCGGAAAACAATACATGAACAAAATGAATAATTCAGCAAAGAGTTAAAAACCATAAAAAAGAATTAAACAAATTCTGGAAATAAAACATATAATGAGGGAAATAAAAAATTTAGTAGAGAGACTTAATAACAGACTCAATCAAGCAGATGAAAGAATCAGCAAAAATGAAGAGAAATCATTTAAAATTATTCATTCAGAGGAACAAAAATTAAAAAATAAATAAAAAGCATCTGAGACCTGGTGCTTATGTCTGTAATCCCAGCACTTTGGTAGGCCAAGGCCAGTGGATCACGAGGTCAGGAGTTTGAGACCAGCCTTACCAACATAGTGAAACCCTGTCTTTACTAAAAATACAAAAATTAGCCAGGCATGGTGGCATGTGCCTGTAATTCCAGCTACTCAGGAGGCTGAGGCAGGAGAATCGCTTGAACCCGGGAGCCAGAGGTTGCAGTGAGCCAAGATCATGCAACTGCACTCCAGCCTGGGCAACAGACTGAGACTCCGTCTCAAAATAAATAAATAAATAAATAAATAAATAAATAAATAAATAAATTCATGAAGAAAGCCTATCATGAAATACAGCATTGAGCAAACAAATATGCGAACTATGGAGTCCTATAATGAGAAGAGAAAGGGACAGAAAGCAAATTTAAAGAAATGACGTATTCCCAAATCTGGAGAAATCTGAATGAAAATCCACATTAGTGATGCTCAAAAAATCCCAGATAAGCTGAATATCAAGAAATCTTCACTGGGACATATTAAGATCAAATTACCTAAATTCAAAAACAAATAAATTTGAAAGGAGCAAGATAAATGCAAATCATCACATATAAGCAAATCCTCACAAGACTGTTCATGAATTTCTCAACAGAAACCTTGAAGCCCAGAGAGAGTGGGATGACATATTCAATATACTGAAGGAAAAAAAGAAACCATTTTAACATGCAGAAATATTATACCCAGCAAAATTATCTTTTACAAGAAAGCAGATATAAAGTATTTTTCTAACAAGCAAAAACTGAGAGTTTGACACCAACTAGAAGAACTGCATTAGAATAAATGCATAGGGATCCCATCAAGATACACTACACTGAGATATGAAAGCATACATCTCACTGGTAAAAGTAAATATATAGACATATAGAGATTAATGTAGCACTGTAATGGTTACTATAGTTCAAATGTTTGTGTCCCTCAAAATTTATATATTGAAACTATCACTAATGTAATGATATAAAACGGTGGGTCCTTTGAAGAGTAATTAGGTCATAAGGGCAGATCTCTTACGAATGGGATTAGTGCCCTTATAAAGGAGGTCCCACAAGGCAGATTTCCTCCTTTCCACCATGTAAGAATACAGTGGTAAAGTGCTATCATTGAAGGAAGTAAGCCATCATCCAGCACCAAATCTGTGAATGCCTTGATGTTAGACTTCACAGCCTCCAAAACTATGAAATAAATTTTTGTCATTTATAAGCTACTCACTATATGGTATGTTGTTATGGCAGTTCAAAAACACACTTGGCAGAAATTGGTACCAAAAAATGGATGTGCTGCAGTAACTAATATATAAACATGTGAAAGCAGCATGGAAACTGGGTAACTGGAAGAGGCTGAATGAGTTTTGAGATATATGCTAGAAAAAAAAAGCCTACATTGCCATGAATGGAATTTTAAGGATGATTCTGATGAGAGCACAGAAACAAAAGAGTGGAGAAAGTGTCAATCTTCTTAGAGAATACTTAAATTGCCATGAATGGAATTTTGGTAGAAATACAAAGAGTATTTTTTATCTTCTTATCTATTCTGATAAGATCTCAGATAGAAATAAAACTAATAAGTTATGGGAAACTGAAGAAAATGTAATCTGTGTTACGAAGTAGCAAAGAACTTGTCTAAATTGTATTTGTGTCCTAATGTGCTGTGTAAGGTAGAACTAATCAGCAATGGAGTAGGGTATTTGGCTGAAGAAATCTTTAAGCAACACAGAACAAAAATGTGGAAAATTCTCAGCTTATCCATATTGAAAGGAATAAGAACATATGTTTGGTAGACAACAAGGGTATGGCCAAGTGATGGTTTGACAAGGAGATTAGTGAGGATCTGTAATCTTATGAGATTATTATTCATCAAGAAAATAAAAGAAAAAAACCAAAAGCATTTTGGAGATCACTAGGTTGCTCTTTCTATTACAAATTTAAAGTACAAGAACTTGTGGTGGAAGAAAAATTTCAATACTTTGCTCCTTGCATTTCAGCTAAGCATTTCTTGGCTGCTCCAGTTGTGACTCCAGTGGGATCAGGTGAGGTGTAGGCCATGGTTGCTCTGTCTTCAGAGGGCACAAGCAAAAATCATTGGCAATGTTTGTGTGATGACTTCTCCACTGGCACAAAGGATACATGAGCTGGAGGGATGTGGGTACCTGCACCTAGATTTTGAAGGATAGATCTTCCAGAAACCTTGGCATGAGACCCAGGCAGAAGGCCACCATGAGAGCTGGGCCACTGAAGAGAGTTTCTACTAGGAAAATACCTAGTGGAGCTGTGAGAGTGGTGCTGCCTCCACCTCAGACCACAAGATCAGCTGGTATGTGATTCCAGGCTGTGAGTGCCACAGGCACCTCTCTATAACCAAGGAGAGATACAGTATTGGTTGAACCTAGACATGCCACAGGGGCAGAGCCAACCCAAATCCTTGGGGGCCTAATGTTTCCTGGAAGCAGAACATCAAGTCAAAGATTATTCTTGAGCCTTAAAATTCAATGGCATCTTCTTCTAAAAAGTAAGGTTGTTTCACCTACCAAAAACAAAATTTAGATTGTTGTTTAGTGTAGCTAGTTTCCTCAATTATGTTAGTTAGATCTTCTGAATAACTTGTTCCACCTTCTTCATCAGCAATTACTGCGTCACCTTGCACTTTTATGTAATGGAAATGGCTTCTTTCCTTAAACATCATGATCCAACCTTTTCTAGCTTCCTGCATTTCTTGGGCAGCATCCTCATCCTTCTCAGCCTTCATATCATAGAAGAGAGTTAGGGCTTTGCTATGGATTAGGCTTTGGCTTAAGAGTTGTAGTTGGTTTGGTGTTCCATTCAAACCACTAAAACTTTCTCTATATCAGCAGTAAAGCTGTTTTGCTTTCTTACCATTTGTCTGTTCACACAACATCATTTTAATTTCCTTCAAGAACTTATTTTTTGCATTCACTACTTGGCTAACCGTGGAAGAGGCCTAGCTTTTGGCCTATTGTTGCATTTTTCTTTTTTTTCTCTTATTTTAGGTTCAGGGGATGCATGTGCAGGTTTCTTATATAGGTAAACTCCTGTCACAAGAGTTTGGTGTACAGATTATTCTGTCACCCAGGTACTAAGCCTAGTACCCGATAGTTATTTTTTCTGATGATCTTCCTCCTCCCACCCTCCACCCTCAAGTAAGCCCTAGTGTCTGTTGTTCCTCCCTTTTGTGTCCATGTGTTCTCATTATTTAGCTCTCATTTATAAGTGAGAATATGTGGCATTTGTTTTTCTGTTCCTGCATTAGTTTGCTAAGGATAATGACCCCAGCTCCATTCATGTTCCTGCAAAGGACATAATTTTGTTTTTTTTAGGGCTGCATACTATTCCGTGGTGTACATGTACCACATTTCTTTATGCAGTTTACCATTGGTGGGCATTTAAGTTGATTCCATGTCTTTGCTATTGTGAATAGTGCTGTAATGAACACACATGTGCATGTGTCTTTAGAACAGAATGAGTTATATCCCTTTGCCAGTAATGGGATTGCTGCATTGAATGGTAGTTCTGTCTGTAGTACTTTAAGAAATCACCACACTGCTTTTCGCAATGGCTGAACTAATTTACACTCCCACCAGCAGTGTATAAATATTCCTTTTTTCTCTACAACCTCAACCTCATCAACACCTATTGGTTTTGGTTTTGGTTTTTTTTTTTTTGACTTTTTATTAATAGCCATCTGGCTGATGTGAGATGGTATTTCACTATAGTTTTGATTTGCATTTCTCTTATGATTGGTGATACTGAACATTTTTTCATGTGCTTGTTGGCCACATGTATGTCTTCTTTTGAAAGGGTCTGTTTATGTACTTTGCCCACTCTTTAATGGGTTTGTTTGTTTTTTGTTTGTAGATTTAAGTTCCTTACGGATGCTGGATATTAGACCTTCGTCAGATGCATAGTGCGCAAATATTTTCTCCCATTCTGTAGGTTACTTGTTTACTGTGTTGATAGTTTCTTTTGCTGTGCAGAAGTTCTTTAGTTTAATTTAATTAGATCCCATTTGTAATTTTTTGCTTTTGTTGCAATTGCTTTTGATATCTTTGTCATGAAATCTTTGCCAGTTTCTATGTCCAGAATGGTATTCCCTAGGTTATCTTCCAGGATTTTCATAGTGTGGGGCTTTACATTTAAGTCTTTAATCCATCTTGAGTCGATTTTTGTATATAGTATAAGGAAAGGAAAGGATCCAGTTTCAATCTTCTGCAGATGGCTAGCCAGTTATCCCAGCACTATTTATGGAATAGGGAGCCCTTTCCCCATTGCTTGTTTTTGTCAGCTTTGTTGAAGAGCAGATGGTTGTAGGTGTGCAGCATTATTTCTGGGCTCTGATTCTGCCCCATTGGTTTATGTGTCTGTTTTTGTATCAGTACAATGCTGTTTTAGTTACTGTAGCCTTGTAGTATAGTTCAAAGTCAGTGATATTTTTCACAGAACTAGAAAACGCTATTTTAAAATTCACAAAAAGGAGCCAGAATATGTTGGCTTTCAATATGACTTCCTCGCTAAACTTAATTATTTCTTTTAATTTAAAGTAAGGGACATGCAACTCTTCCTCTCACTTGAACACTCAGAGACTATTCTAGGGTTATTAATTGGCCTAATTTCAATATTTCTGTGTCTTAGAGAAAAGAGAGGCTCAATGATAGGGAGAGAGACAGCAGAATGGGCAGTAAGTGGAGCAGCTGGAACACACAGAACATTTAGGATTAAATTCGTCATATTATTTGGGTGTGGCTCATGGTGCCCCGTAACAATTACAATACTAACATCAAAGATCACTGATCACAGGTCACCATAACAATAATGAAAATGTAATAATAGAAAACATTTGGCATGTCATGAGAATTTTAAAAAATGTGACACTGAGACATGAAGTGAGCACGTGCTGATGGAAATTTGGCACCAGTAGTTTGGCTTGAGACAGATTTGCCACCAAACTTTAATTTCTTAAAACTGCAATGTCTGTGAAGCACAATAATGTGAAGCATAATAAAATAAAGTATATCCGTAAATTCTGAAGTCATTAGGCTGTATAAAGGAGACAATGCAAAGTGAAAAATGCATAAAATGAGGAAAGAATGGAAAACACAGATATTTAAGGTACAAGCAGAAAAAGGAATAGAGCTGCCTGGAAAACTGAGAGAATTCAACAGGGTGGGTCAAAACTATAACAATATAACTGATTAACCCAGTCCTGCAAACAGAGTAAAGTCACATGGGTTTCAAATGCATTCTGTCAACAACTTATGTATACTATAGAAGGAAGATAATTCACTTAACATATTGTACTATTAACCAAGAACAAATTATTATGTTAGTCCAGGTTGCCAAATTGCAAAGAAAAAATATTTATGCATACAGTATTTACCTTTTAAAAATTAAAAAAAAATTATTCGTGGAAGATATATTTTATTATATACTTTAGGCAATATATACATTCTTTCAAGATTATAGACTATCATATGCCAAGTGGTGTGCTATCATGTGTATAATTACATTTTTGATACATCAATATAGTGGCTATCTAGAAGTTCCATTACCCCTTCTCTTGTTTTCAGAAAGTTCCATTACCCCTTCTCTTGCTCTTTTTCACTTCCTCACTACTCTACCAAAGATGCTGATGAAGTAACCTACTAAATAAGGCAATACATCTAGCCAAGAAATTGAATAAAACTATAATGACATCATGGAGGCAAATTTTAATATATAACTTTCTACAGTATTTGTGGAATACTGTCTTAAAGAAACAGGAAGCTTTAAAAGTAAAGGGATCAAGTACTTTTCATGCCTTTTATCTTAAAATACGTATTTTAAAATATATTTGCAATATTTTTACAGTATAACTACATTTTAAAAAAATTTCAGCTTTTCAATATAGAGAGTACATGTGCAGGTTTGTTACATAGGAATACTGCATGATGCCGGGGTTTGGAGTGTGGACCCCGCCACCCTGGTAGTGAGCATAGTACCAAATAGGTAGTAATTTTACCGACATACCCCCTCCACTCTCTAGTAGTTCACAGTGTCTATCGTTCTCATATTTATGTCCCTGTGTGTTCAATGCTTAGCTCCCACTTATGAATGAAAACATACAGTATTTAGTATTCTGTTCCTGAATTAATTTGCCTTGGATTATGGCCTTCAGCTTCATCCATATTTCTGGAATGGCGTGATTTTATTCTTTTTATGGCTGTGTAGTATTCCGTGATGTACATGTACCACATTTGCTTTATCAGATCTACCATTGATGGGGACCTGGGTGATTTCATGTCTCTGCAATTGTAAATAGTGTGCTTTGATGAACATACAAGTGCTTGTATCTTTTTGATAGAATGAATTCTTTTTTTTTTTTTTTTGTATATACACCCAGTAATGAGATTGCTATGTCAAATGAAACCACTGCTTAAAGTTCTTTAAGATATCTCCAGACTGCTTTCCACAGTGGATGGACTATTTTACATTCCCACCAACAATGTATACACATTCCCTTTCCCCTGCAGCCTTGCCAGCATCTTATTTTTTGAATTTTTAATAAGAGCCAGTATGGTGTGAAATGGTATCTCATTGTGGTTTTGATTTGCATTTCTCTGATGATTAGTGATCCTGAGCATTTTCTTATGTTTGTTGGCCATTTATATGTGTTCTTTTGATAAGTGTCTGTACATGTCTTTTGCCCATTTTTGGTGGGGTTATTTGTTTTTTGCTTGTTGATTTAAGTTTCATATAAATTATGGATATTGGGTCTTTGTTGGATGCATAGTTTGGGAACATCTGTCATTCTGTAGGTTGTTCACTCTGTTCATAGTTTCTTTTGCTGTGCAAAAAGCTCTTTAGTTAGGTCTCACTTGTCTATTTTTGTTTTTATTACAATTGATTTGGGGGACTTAGCCAAAAAAATTTGCCATGGCCAATGTTGAGAAAATTATTTCCGATTTGCCTTTCAGGGTTTTTATAGTTTTAGGTCTTACGTTTAAATTGTTAATCCATTTTGAGTTAATTTTTACATATGGTGAAAGTCAGGGTCCCAGCTTCAATCTTCTGCATATAGATAGCCAGTTATCTTAGCACCATTTATTGAATATGGAGTCCTTTCCTCATTACTTGTTTTTGTCAGCCTTGTTAAAGAACAGATGGTTGTAGGTGTGTAGCTTTGTTTCTGAGTTTTCTAATCTGTTCCGTTGGTCTATGTGTCTGCTTTTGTACCAGTACCATGGTGCTTTGGTTACTATGGCTTTATTGTATAGTTTGAAGTTGGGTAGTATGATGCTTTGGGCTTTGTTGTTTTTGTTTAGGATTGCTTTGACTGTTGTGGGCTCCTTTTTGGTTCTGTATGAATATCAATTTTTTTTTCTAAATCTGTGAAGAATGACATTGGGAGTTTGATAAGAATAGCACTGAATCTGTAAATTGCTTTGGGCAGTATTTCCCTTTTTACAATATTGATTCTTCCAATCCTTTAGTATGAAATATTTTTCCACTTATTTGTCATTTCTGGTTTCTTTAGCATTGTTTTGTGTTTTCCTTGTACAGATCTTTCACCTCTTTGGTTAACTTTATTCCTAGGTATTTCATTTTCTTTGTGGCTATTACAGTGGAATTGTGTTCTTGATTTCACTCTCAGCCTGGATTTGTTTGTATATAGAAATGCTACTAATTTTTATACATTGATTTTGTATGCTAAAACTCTACTATCATTGTTCATCAATTCTAGAGACCTTTTGGCTGAGTCTTTAGGATTATTCAGGCAGGTAGAGAATCATACAATTGGTAAAGAGTGATAGTTTGGCTTCTATTTGGATGCCTTTTATTTCTTTCTCTTGCCTGATTACTAGGAAATATCGTGTCTCCCATTACTATGCTGAATAGCAGCGGTGAGAGTGGGCCTCTTTGTCTTGTTCCTGTTGTCAAGGGGAATGGTTCTAGCTTTTGCAGATTCAGTATGATGTTGGCTGTAAGTTTTCATAGACTGCTCTTATTATCTTGAGATATGTTCCTCCAATGTCTAGCCTGTTTAGGGTTTTTCATGAAAATATGTTGGATCCTACTGAAAGATTTCTCTGTGTCTGTGAAGATGATCATAGGGTTTTTGCTTTGGATTCTCTTTATGTGGTGAATCATATTTATTGATTTGCATATGTTGAACCAGCCTTGCATCCCAGGAATAAATCCTAGTTGATTGTAGCATATTAACTTTTTGACATGCTGTTGGATTTGGTTTTCAATTATTTAATTGAGGACTTTTGTTTCTGTATTCATGAGTGATATTGTTCTGAAGTTTTGTTTTTTCATTGTGACTCTGCCAGAATTTGGTAGCCCCTCCTCCTCAATTTTTTACAATGGTTTTAGTATAATTGATATCATTTCTTCTTTTTATATCTGGTAGAATTTGGCTGTGAATCTGTCTGGTCTGGGGCTTTTCCTGGTTGGAAGTTTCTTTATGACTGATTCAATTCCAGAAATTTATATTTGTCTATTTAGGGTTTCAATCTTTTCCTAATTCAATCTTGGGAGATTGTGTGCTTCCAGGAATTTACCCATTTTCAAATTTGGGTGCACAGTGTTGTTCATAGTAGTCTTTGAGTATCTTTTGTATTTCTGTGGGATCATTTGTAATATCACCTTTGTGATTTCTGATTGTGCTTATTTGAACTTTCTTTATTTTTCTTTGTTACTCTAGCCAGGAATCTATCAATCTTAATTTTTTTTTTTTGAAGAAACAGCTATTGGTTTCATTGATATTTTGTATGGATTTTTGCATCTCAATTTCATTAAGTTCTTCTATAATTTTAATTATTTATTTTCTTCTTCTAGCTTTGGGGCTGGTTTGTTCATTTTTTTTTTTTAGTTCATTTAGGGGTGAAGTCAGATTGCATAAGCAAATTTTTAAGATATTTCACCGTTTAAACAAAGAAAAATATTTTGAATTATATATTCCTACAAAAGGAACAGTTAACACAATTCCAGTAGTGTTATCAGTTTTCTGTATTTGCAATGGAAGGTTATACGATTGAAAGTGTTAACAAATTAATGTTTAAGCAAAGCTTGTCAGAAATAATAAGGAAGAAGGCGTATAAATATCCACCTTAGAGTAATCATTAATAAAACAAACAAACAACAAAAGCTTTTCATTCCAAGCCCAGAAATTTACACAAGTAATGAAGATGAGAGCCATCTACCCCTTCACTAACTCAGATCGATTAACTTAAAAGTTTTAAGTTTTATACCACAGACATTTCATCTCTACTCTCTTTATATATAGATTTCCCTGTACTGGACTCTCATATGAATTGAATTATAGATGTGGTCTTTTGTGACTGTCTTCTTTCTCTAGGCATAGTATTTTCAAGTTTCATCCATGTTGTCACAGGTAGCAGTACTTCATTTTTTATGGCCAAATAATACACCACTGTGTGGACACACACTTGGTCCCTCCCTTTGTCTGTCAACAGCCAACTGGATTGTTTCCACTTCTTGCCTATCTCAAATATTGCCATAAATATTTATGCACAAATTCATCTGTGGAAATATGTTTTTATTTTTTCTGGGTATATACATAGAAGTGTAATTGTCTAATCATATGGTTAACTCTATGTCTAATCATTTGAGGAACTGCCAAACTGTTTTCCAGAATTAAGTCCCTTGTCAGATATGTAATTTGCAAACATTGTCAGTCATTTTGTGGGTTGTCTTTTTACTTTCTTGATAATGTCCTTTGAGGAATGAAAATTTTACATTTTGATGACTTCTAAATTTAATTTTTCATTTGTCACTTATGCTTTGTGTGTCATATCTAAGAACCTTTTGCCAAATCCAAGGTCATGAAGATTTACCCCTATATTTCTTTCTAGAAGTCTTAAGTTTTGGGTCTTACATTTAGGCCTTTGATTAATTTAATTTCACTTTTGTATATGATGTGAATTAAGGGTTCAAATTTATTCTTTTGCATGTGACTATCCAGTGTCTGAGCACTGTTTATTAAAAATGCTATTCTTTCTGCGTTAGATTATTTTGGCATTCTTGCTGAAAATCAGTCTACCATTGATCTATATGTGCATCCATTTGATCTATATGTGCCAGTGACATATTGTCTTGATTACCATTGCTTTGTAGTAAGTTTTGAAATGAAAGAATGTGGGTTCTACTTTATTCTTCTTTAGGATTGTTTTGGCTATCTTAGGTCCTTTGCAATTTCCTGTGAATTTTAAATCATCTTGTCAGTTTCTACAAATAACTCAGCTGGGATTCTCATAGAAATTGCATTGAATTTGTAGGTCATTTTAGAAATTACTGCCATCTTAACAATATTAAGTTTTTCAATACATGAGCATGAGATTTTTTTATTTTTGTAGATCGACTTTAATTTCTTTCAATAGTGTTTTATAATTTTCAAAGTATAAGCTTTACACTTTTGTTAAATTTATTCCTATTTCATTATTTTCAGTGTCATTGCAAGTTGAGTTGTTTTCTTAATTTAATTTTTGGATTGTTCATTCCCAGCTATATTTTTATATACATCCCTGAATAATAACTGTGAAATCTATTATTTTAGTGTTCGCTATTGGCTATTTCTGAATACAACCTTAAATTTTAAAAAGTGATTGTTGGGAAAATATTGAATTAAAAAGTGGTCATCTTGTAGTCTTTTGATTCCAAAAGTAATATATATTCATTGGAACCGTTTATAAAATGTTATGAAATAATTAACTTATTGTCTAAAGATAACTATAAAAACTTTAATGCAATGTCATGCAGTTTCTTGATACAGAGATAAAATATATAAAGAAATATGTGGAGATAATATATAGAAAAATCCATGGATATAAAAGTAGCATATACAAATGCAACCTATATAAATGCACCTGTATAAAACTATATCCTGCATTTTGGCTTTCTTATATAATCAGCTTTTCCCCACACTGATTAATACTCCTGAAAAATGCCATCTTTGAAGATAACTTATTCTATGTGGATGTGTGGCATTTTGTCATTTACATACAGGAATTAAATAAGTTATTTCCCAATTTTACTATTAGAGATAATATTTTGATAAAAATACTTTATTTAGTAACATTGAAATCTCATATTATTTATGTAGAATAAAGTAGTACATGTAAAATTACTGGGTCTAATATACAAAAAAATCCCCTTTTCCAATAAAATATATTTTCTTTGTATTTAATGTAAATATATAGTTTCCCAACTTACCTTAGCTTTAAACACTCTTACAGTCCTGAAAATCTAGTTCCCAAATATTTTTCTAGAACTTTCTCCTTTATATGCCCTCCAAATATAAATATCTTCCAATTTTCTATGACACTTTTTTGTATCTTTGCTGAATATTTTCCTCTTGCTAGATTGCCTTTTCTCCATGAATAGCATGTTATATGTTACTTCTTCAAAGACTGTTAAAAAAAAAAAAAAAACCTCCTCTGCAAAATTTTTCATGATTTTTTTTGCTCTAAATAACTTCTGTAACACTTCCTTCTCTCTTTACCCAAGGCTTGAATTATTGGGACCTATTTATTTTATCCCCTACCAAACCATAATTTCTGAAGTATCAGAGCTTTTATTGATGAATGTTTTCTTTATGCATAAAAGAATCTCAAGTACTTGTTGCACAAATAATTAATTACATCTTTATGTTACACAAAATTGCAAGGGGCTTTGATCTCAGGGCACATCCTACTTATGATAATTTATTCTGTTGCAAGTAAACAACTTGCAATGCAGAAAAAAAACCTTTGAATTGATTTTGTTAATTTGAACCATGTGTATCTTTGTATGTGTTAATTGAATTGTATGTTATGATGTTCTCAAGTATCAGGACACTGTAAAGTTTTCACTGTAAAGTGTAGAAAGATCCTCAGTATTTAAATCTCACTAATAATAGAATTTAGTTTTTGTAACTATAATGTATTCATGTTTGAATATTACTCATATTCAATGAAAATATCTGGATATCTGTATATTTAAATTAAGCCAGAGCATACATGCTTAATTGGGAGAAGAGGTTAGAAATCAATATTTATAAATGACAATATTCAGTTTCTCACTGCAAACATCATTAGTACATTTTTATAAGAAATACATTTTAGGCTGTTTTGAAAGAGAAAAAAAGTTATCCTTATCATTTTACTTCCAATATCTGAAAATTATTTTGTTTTCAAGAAAATAATGGTCCCTTAATAAAGCACTCATATATACACAATTTTTTCTTGAGTTTGCTACATCAGCTATTCCTCCTTCCCTTCTACTATTTATGGAATTTTCCCTCTGGTGGAATAAATTAATTAATTTGAAGAGGGAATATGTTCAAAATCAAAATGTAATAAGATAAAAAGTTTCTTTACTCACCTGTAGAATTGCTTCAGAAGAAAGAAGAGGTAAAAACAGACATCTCTTTTGTAGAGTGAAGACCATATATAGAACACATATTAAAAATTAAAAAGGGATAAAAGTTATTTATACCTGTAATAACAGAAAGCCATATAGAAATATATTTGAGGGTACCGAATGATACAAAGTAACATATATTCCATAATTCCAGTTTTTTTGTTTGGTTTTGTTTTTTACTTCCTAGCTTCCAACTTTCATTCATTGGGCTTTTCCTTTCACCCTACTTTATACTTCTAGGCTAAACATTGTTACATATAAAGTAGAAGAACAATTGTCATGTAGTTGTTTTATTGGAAATCAATTATTTTTTTTCCTTTCTGAGAAGATGCAAGTCCATACTAGTTGATATGTTAAAGAGAAGAAATAGTGTTAATTATGGGGAAGAAGAGATAGAAATAGGAACAGAGACAAGATAGATAAGCACATAAGCAGAAGGAGAAGCAGAATTTCTATACAGTATAGGCAAAGCATGCCCATATACTCATATCTGTTTCACTCCTAAATACCTATTGGCCAAACACATAGCCCTTCTCTCTGAAATATGCTCTCTGACATATCTCTTTAAATGAAATTTTATGGATTTACAGATACTGCTTAATTTGTCTCTGTTAAAACATGGTCATCAAAGGATGCTAAACTTCTAATAAATAGCAGTTTACTACGATTTTTGTAAAGATTCCCAAGATTTTGTTGTCAGTTTTTTATCAGCACGTCACTATGAAAACTCAGGCATTATTTGAGATGTGAATTTAAAATGTTCATGTTTTACATCTGTGGTCTTAGTCCCATTGAATCAATGCACTGTACATATTACAATGACGTATTACATATTGCAATAATCTGAGAAGGAAATCCTCCTAAATCTTTGACCAGCATAACATTTATCACTCTACATGTCATAATACTCTTTCATTTTTTTTTAATTTTACATTGGATTCTGAGATTCTTGGTGGAAGACATTTGATATGGCGTGGCTGTGTCCCCACTCAAATCTCATCTTGAATTGCAACTCCCATAGTCCCCACCTGTCATGAGAGGAACCTGGTGGGAGGTGATTGAATTATGGAGGCAGGTCTTTCCTGCACTGTTCTCATGATAGTAAATGAATCTCATGAGAGCTGATGGTTTTAAAAGTAAGAGTTTCCTTGCACAAGTTCTCTCTCTTTGCTTGCCACCATCCACATAAGACGTGACTTGCTCTTCCTTGCCTTCTGCCATGATTGTGAGGCCTCCCCAGCCATGTGGAACTGTAAATCCTTTAAACCTCTTTTTCTTCCCAGTCTCAGATATGTCTTTATCAGCAGCATGAAAACAGACTAATACAAGATTATACCTTTTATTGTACTGAATTATATGATTTTGCCACTTTTCAGCCATCTTTTGCTTAGCAAAAACAAAAATGCTGTATGATTCAATTTAATATACCCCTCTCCTTAACTCTTAGCTTTATTTAAGGAACGTAATAGGTGCCTAATAAATGTTGGCTGAGTTAATGAAAAGATGAATGGTAACTTATGTTGTAAGAATTATTGAAACTATCTGAATAGATTTACCATTTTATTCCATGTTTTTATTCACAGAAGAAAAATAAAAAACAAAACTCTTCCTTATTTTTCAGGTAATATATAAAAGAAGAGTCCACTCCCTCTCCTAATTCCCTCCTCCCCCCACCCCACACACACACAAACCAGGAATTCATACAGATATTTTGTATAGGTTATTTCTGGCATACCCTCATCCTAAAAACTGGGCCATAAACCTTGCATCTTGTTCAACCACACTTGTGAACAGAGGAGAAATGGATACACACATATCTTTACTTATTAATTATCAGGGTCTTCTTCCTGGTTAGGGCTATGTGACTAAAGTGTGATTCTGCCTGCGTCAACATCAAATTATGTTATTCACTGCTGTAGTTCAGGTTGCAGTAACAAATAGCATAGACTGTGTGACTTAAACAACTAACATTGATTTCTCACCGTTCTGGAGCCCAGAAATCTGAGTTCAAGGTGCCAGTATGATTGTGTTCCAGTGTGAGCTCTCTTTCAGGGTGAAGAATGCCAACTTCTACTTGTATCCTCACATGGCAGGAAAAGAAGGAGCTAGTGGCTGTCTGGTCTCTACATTTATAAGGACATTATTTCCATTTATGAGGACTCCATCTTTATGACCTAATTATATCCAAAAGGCCTCAGCTTTAAACACCATCACACTGGATGTTAGAATTAAACATATGAATTTTGAAGGGACACAAACATTCATTCCAGAAAATCCATCTTCTATGGAATCCTGCTCTTATAATCATTAAACTATATTAAATCCTCAGCTTCTTTCACAGGGTAATTTGTTCTCCATTCATTTCTCTGTCTTAAGTGAATTCTAGCCTCTCTTAAGAGGCCTCTCTGGGATCGAGCTCATTCTCTCACATTTCACATATGTGCAGGATATCTTATCAGCATCCTACTGCCACCACCAGATCTGTGTCTAGATCATTATGTCTTCACCCTGTGGAAACACCTCTGTCTGCTTGCATAATCAGGCCATCCAGCACATCTGCATGAGCTCTCCTTTCATCTCCTACACTTAGCAATCTCAAAGTGATGGATTAAGGTAAATATCTGCCTTATCTTCATCAGTACTCAGAAAATGATAGGGAAGATAAATTGCATATTCAGCCAAACTGATATTACATTAAAGTCATGGTAACTGATCTAGACTAAACATCTGGCACTAGTTAGCAAAACCTTATATGTTCTGTTTTTACACCTCTTTAGCAAGTATTTCATACATGGGTCACTCTTCTCAAAACCAGTTACCTCACTATCAACCTGGTAAAGAACAAATCTTAAAACATGTCAACATGTTTTACCCTTCTTTGCTCTTTACCTCCTCTTATGTGTGCAGTGTTTCTCTTTACATTTGTCTCCATTCTCTGCCTGATATCCTCCTTAGATAATATTACCATGCCATTTATCCACACTCTATTTATAGCATCATGTCTTTACATAACTCCCTCTACTGTCTCTTGCCAACAATCCTTTGACTGTTTGACCACCCCAGGGCCTCCAATACATCAATCCAATTGATGCTTGCTGTCTCTGAAGTCTTGGTGTGCTCTCTTCCCTCTATATGCAGCTTAAATACATGGCCAGTTATTAAAATTACATCCTCACATATACATTGACTCTACCCACTTGTTATAGAGTACTTAATTGGTGAAACCACAAACCCGGTTAAATGCAACTCTCACTTTACTCTGGGCTTGTTCCCTGCACTGAAGATGTCTGGAGGAAAATATAGTTATGCTGACTGCTCTCACTTTAAACTTCTAGTACAAATCACAAATGAACCTTTATTGCTACATTCCAATCATACTAAATTTACTTAGTTTGTTCTCTCACCCATGCTTGATAACTATTTGTTCCCAGATAAGTATTTCTTTCTTTTCCCTTTTTCTCAAATCTTCTTTCTAAATCTATCCAGAATACCTCTTCTTATTATCACCACCTCTATTTCCCCAGTCCGGGACACCAGCATCTCTCATCTGGATTACCATTGTAACCACAAGTCTGGTCTTCCTCTATCCAGCCTTTCTCCCAAATGTTTATTCTCAACACAGCAGTGAGTGTGATTCTATTAAAATACAAATAAGATTACATGTTCCTCTAAAATCATCGAGTGATTTTCCATTTCAATCCAAGTAGTAGCCAAAGTCTTTTAATGTTCCAAGGGCCCTGCACAATCTTGGCCCCTCTTCATTTTTCCCACCTCATCTTCTACTTTCCATTTTGTTTTCTCTGCTCCAGGCACATGGGCTCCTCATTAAGGGCCTCTGCCATACCCATACCTGTGCTTGAGATATTCTTCTCTCAGGTATGTAAGTGGCTCAGTCTCTTGCCTTATGTCTTCTGTTTATTGAAGAATACCCAAATTTAAATTACAAACCCATTACTGGCTCCTGATATCCCTAACAAGTTCTGTGTTTCACAGAATTAACCTTTGATAATGCACTGTTCCTTTATTAGTTATCTTACTAATGATTTTGTTTATTTAACATTTCCATCAATAAAATAAAACTCTTTCTTCTTTTTAAACTTTTATATCTGAAATATCTAACACAAACCTGAGACGTAATGGCATTCAAACATTCGATGACATACTAAATGAAGTGGTAAGAGTAATACCTCTAATTTTATTCACAATTCTATCCTTATCTTCTACTGATATTGCATTAAAGCTTGTACTAAGTTTTATACCTGCCACATACTGTATTTTCTGCTTCTCTTTGTGCTCATCTCTTTTACTATTTGCAACTCAAAATTCCATGATCTTTTTATATTAAAAAAAACCTCTCCCTTAGCCCTTAGCTAACTTCATCTTCAGCATTAGCTTTCTCCTGTACTTTGAAGTCAAAATTCTTTAGAGAAATAGCAGTAATCGTTGACTCCCTTGCCTCATCCCACTTAAACCTCTGTCCCCATTATTCACCAACACATAAATTCTCTTGAATTTTCTTCTACCTCACTCTCAACCTATGTTGGGGAAGCTTCCTGTACTAAACTATTAGCATTGGAGCCTTTCATAGATCTGTCTTAGACTCTGTCTTATATTCATGCAATATAATAGTCACTCACTTCTTGGGCATCTCATCCATTCCTACATTGTCTATTATTACTAAATGCCAACATCTTCTGAATTTACCCTTCTGGTGTAGACTTATCTTATGAGATCTGGAACCACACCTTCCATGTGGATTTATCAAGCGCATCTAAAAATATATCACCCTTCATCTTCATTCACAACCTCTGCTCTTTTCTCCACATTTCCTTTCATGATGTGCCATATTATGACTGATCTATGCTAACTTTCAATCAAGGAGAACAGTCAATTCTACATTTTTAATTACCTTGTGACACTATTCTTTTTTTATTCCCCAATACTACGTTCTTTCTCTGTGACTATTGTCTCTTGACTGAATAATTTTTAGGTTTGTGTCATTACAAGTCATTTACCATTCTGCAAAATGTGTTATCCTCAGCATCCAAATGTCATTATTTTATCCTCTCACTGAATTATTTTAATGAATTCATATTCCTTACTAGGTATAATAGGACCATTTAGATTAGAATCTGCTTTCTGCTTTACTTTCTAGCCTCACTGTTCTTTATTACCTATATCCCTCTCCACAGTGTTCCTCACACTGAACTATATGCAGTTATTTGAACATAACAGGTTTTCTCGCGGTCATTTCTGGTCCTTAGCACAGAATCCCATCTCTTATGGAACGTATTTTCCTCAACATATGAACTTCACTAGTACTCTTCACATACATTTTTATGGATACGACACTTTTTTTTTCCAAGTCATTTGAATTAGGAAAGTTCCTTAACACCTATTTTCTCATTTGGAAAATATAGATAATATAATTTCCAGCTTAAGTTATTGTTACTTATCAAATAATATAATGCATGCAAAGCACTAATAGTTTGTGTTGCATGTAGTAACTTCTATATATATTTACTTTTATTATTTGTATTGTTTTTTCTATTAATATTATATTGTTTTCTTTCTAAAATTTTGCCAGAGTTTGAATTGTAGCTTTGGATTCTGAAAGCTAATTAAATTTAATGAGAGAAATCTATCTATGATGTTTGATAGAACAAACGTTAACATAGCAATTCCTCCCCCTTACAGTATTCCCAAAATGCTAGGAAGGAACTCTTGTACAAGGAAATTCTTGTTTTTGCATTTTCACTGTTTATTAAACAATTACCAGAATTATTAGAAAACTGTCACACAAAATCAAAGATTCTTGGCATAAAGTGTACTGAAAAATGAGGAACTTTCTGTTCCTAAGTTTTTTAATTTAGTAAATTTCTGTTCAGTATGTTACATCATTCTAGATGAGGTATCAGTATGAAGAAGGACCTGAAGCAAGGTCTCAAATGCCTTTAATTTATTTGAGATGTATGTCAGGCTGAACAATGTTTCCTCAAAAATACCCATAACTTAATCCCTGGAACCCGTGAAGGTGTCACTGTCTTGGGAAATGAGACTTCCCAGTTCTGATTTAATTAAAGATTATGGAATGGGGAGATTATCCTGAACTACCTAAGTGGGCTAAATGTAATCACAATGGTCTTTATAAGTGGTTGGCAGGGGGATATCAAGGTAATAGATACTCTGCTAGTGCCTCCAGAAACAACCAATCATGCCCTCATCTTGAATTTGATCCAGTAGAATTGATTTGGGGTTTCTGACCTCCTGAACTCTAAGATAATGCATTTGCATTGTTTTAAGCACTATATTTGTGGTAATGTATTACAGCAGCAAGAAGAAATGAATCAAGGAACCAATCCCAGATAGCACATTAAGTAGGTGGGGGAAGCAAGGTAGGAAAAGGGAAAAAATCAATGTCTCTATCAATTAAAGTGTCGCTGTGTATCTGGAGCTTGCTTCCTTCAGATACATCTAAGAGCAGTGCAAAATATACACCTCTGGATTTTCTACTCTGCTTCCCCTTAAGGTATGTAGAATCTCAACTCTCATCAGTCATCTATTTAAGGTTGATTCTTACATTGTTAGTTTCCTGGCACTTCTGGAATTGACATGTGCTGAAGCAAAGCAGGGCTGGTGGCTAGAGAAAGCCTATGGGCAAAGAACTGCACTTGTTGCCATTTGGAAGTCTAGCTGCTGTGCATTGAGGTATAATTAAGAGGATATAGGCAGGGTACTGATAGCATTGACAAAGGCTTCCAATCTGTTTATTTATTGTGAATCAATGAACTGGATGAGTTTAGGAATGACTTACACATTTCTGTGTTCCTTTCGCATACACACACACACACATCTCTGAAATATAACAGCATGTATGAAAGATTCCCTCATGACCAAGGACAGGATAATTAAAGCCCTCACCAATCAGTGAAACAAAACACACAAAAATAATTGCAAACGTTAACTTTATGCCCTTTAGCCTTATAATAAATAGGAAATTTTTTTTAAGTTATAAAGTATTTCTACCTGTGTTTATACCAATCATAATAACTGTTACATAGAAAATAATATTACCTTTTAAAATGTAATGCAAAATTCTGAGTATACAATTAGTGGAATGTGACATGTAACTTGCTAAAAATCAGTGGATCATACAGGCAGTGTAGGAAAGCAATAGGTGAATCTAGAAGTAAAACACATGGTTCTTTTCAAAATTAGTCACCCGAAGAAAAAAGTGATTTTTTTTCCTTAACAAAACTAAACACAGCCTAATCAATCTAAAATTAAAACATCCAGGGTAGATTAGCCAAACATATAATCATGTACACCTTACTAGAAACATGAATCTAAACTCAGAATATTTTAATATTAATCTTTTTCCAAAGTATCTCACAGAAAATAATTAAACTATCACCTTCACAAATAATATTTTAAATATTCAATTAATCTTTATATGGTGGTAAATTAAGTGCATTAATAATATATGTATTGAAGAAATATAGGATTTTAACTCACAGTTGAGTGATAGTGATTTATTAATCACTCATTCATTTGCTATTCAAAAAACTGTTTTTTGAACTCATAGTACGTATGAAACACAACTCTAGGCATATGGAGTTCACATTAGTGAAGACAGATAGTGAAGAAATAAATAATTAAACACATACAATGTAAAATGGTGATGAAGTTTAATAGAGAAAAATAAAATCATGATAGTCGACATAAACTTCCACAATAGTGGAGGATATTAAATTTTTATCTCCCATGGGGAATATAAAATGTTTACACCTTGCTCAGAGACACCTTTAATGACTGCAGTTCAGGGAAAACTACAAGATTGGACATACGCATTTAATACTTGTCAGTGAATAAATATTAATGAAAATCACAGGACTATTGAGATCAACAAATGAATTGTGTGCAAATAAATTATGACACCTAGGGACTGAGCTCTGGGGTTACGCAAGGTTTGCGGGTCAAGAAGAGAAGGAACCAGAAATAAGACTGAGAATAAATAGAGAGGTAGGGGAAAACCAACAAAGTGTGGCACTCTTATAGCCAAAGTGCAAATATAAGAATATTAATGAGAAGACAGTGATCACTTGTGTTAAATGCTGCTGATTTCCCACAAGAAAAGAGACTATCCAGTGGAATTACCAGTGTGTGGGTGATTGATGCTCTTGAAAAAAATTGTTCAGTGGGAAAGCACAGGGGCACAGCCTTACTGGAGAGGATTTATTAAAGAATGAGGTAAAGGGAATTGTACTTTGGTTCTATTTTGTGTATTCCTTACTGTAAGTTCACTCATCACTCTTCTTCATTGGACACAATGTAATTCAGATCTCGTTTTGGAGAGAATTTTGTCTTTTTCTTTCATCTCTTTTCTGAATTTTATCAGCTATCATTTCCTATCTTTCTGTCTTGTAATATGTGTTTTGACCTTGTGAATTTCTTATTTTAATGTTCTCTCTTTTCCTCGGTGTTGGTTAAATTACTTGTATTCAAATGGGTATGAGGATCCAGTTTTTCTTTCCATCATGTTTCAGTGTTTGTGCATGTGTTAGAGCAGGAATATATTTATCTACTGAAAAGCTTTGATTATTTTTTCTTCGTGCACTGTTTTTAAAATGAGAGCTATGTTTTTTCAATTCATAGTTATTTGCATTGTATTTTCTTAAAACAATAATCAGTTCAGTCTGAGCGGGGAGGGGAGGTGTAGAAGGCTTTCGGTAACCAATGTGATTCTTTGTTTTGGTATGTTCAATTCTCTTTTCACCTCTATATGTGTTCCATACGTGCTTCTTGGCTTATCAGATTTATTCTCAGTCTTTGATATTATTGTAGTTTGGTGGCACTCTTATTTTACTATTAATATCATGCCTCTAAGGAACACCGTGTTCTCCAACTTAACTTCCTACAGTACCTGTCAGACAATTCCCGTGCTCTGTTCTTTGATCCACCAGATCTCTGACCTGTTTTTAATAATTTCACACTCATGTGAAAACGTCTCTTTCTTAGAATAATCCTGATTAATATTTTCTGTTTCTCTTCACCATCAGGACTCTGTGCTCTTTCCTCTATTCTGCCTCTTCCCTGCTTAACTCTTTACTCTGATTTGGACTTCCCTGGTAACTGATGGTCAGAGATTTGTATTTCCCAACATACATGGAAATTAAAACTTGCAATTTAAAATTTGCACTTTGAAACTTGAATTGTCTGCCTTGTTTAAATGTTAGGGCATAGACTATAAGCAGATTGATTTTACTTGTTTTCTCTTTCGATCTGTATGTGGTTATTTTAGTTTGATTTTTTTTTTTTTGAGGAAGTGTGGAGGAAGTTAATTGTCAACTTTCATAGTTCCAAAGAACATTGAAACTCCCTCTTAATGCAATACTATTATTTCTTCCTCCAAGTGAGATTGATACAACATATACACAAAAATTGTGTCGAATTAACCTTGGCTGAACATCACTGTGATTTAAGTTATTAATTTTAATTTGAAATAAACAAAACTTGGGATCACTATTCTAATTTTAGTCTACAAATACAATGGATTCAAAGAAAAAGTAACAAAACAAAAGGAAAAATTAACTTCTACGTATGAATGCAAAGAAACAACTCTTTATTTTGTTCAGAAAAATGGAGATTATCAGGACAACTTCTATTTTTAGGATACATTTGAAAATGTTACAAAGATTCAAGGTAACTTTGACTACTAATAAATGTTAATAATCTGCATTAATAATGTAACTGCACATTTGAATAAATGATTATAGAGAGCAAAATTGAATTTTCATTTCTGGAAATCATCAGAAGTTAAAGTAGTATTTTTTAACTTCTGTTTTCTATGAAAGATTTGAATGAACTATTTCTTGACTATGAAGGAATTAGATATTTGACTTCTCAGTGTTCCTTTCAGCCTTAACATAAGTTTCTTGATCCAGTTGTGTTTCTCTTCTATTACCTTGCAATATTTCTTCTTTTTTGCATAATTACATTTTCCTGTTACTATGGTGACAAGAAGAAGGTACCACTTAGTGATCCTTTCTCCTTCCCCTGCATTTCCTTTGCCAAAAAAAAAGCAACAGAAAAAAATGTGTGGGAGAGATGCTATGGAAGTGTTGTGCAGCTTGAAGTACAAAGAGCAAAATTTCCTGAAAATGTACATGGCTTCAATTTCATACTTAATCTATCCATATGATTCAACAAAATCATTTAACTACACAAAAAATACTTAACATTTGAAATTGGAAAATTACTGCACTAATATCATTAGTAAGAGCTATCATCAGCAACATAGACAGCACTCAAATATCTTTAATCCAGAAAATTTTAATTACCTAGCCATGCTAAAAGTAACAAAATCATTTTCCCAGCTGCTTTTATATTGCTTATAAAATAAGCCCTTGAGTACAATGATAAGTTAAATGCTACTTTTGTATTCATGAAAAAGGAATCAGTCTGAAAAGAGTGCAGCTGCCTCAATACTTTCAAGAAAACCTTTTATCTTTTGCATAATCACACAGATTCACGTGCATGCACGTGCACGCACACACACACACAAACTTTAAAAGGTGAGAATAATTTTTATCCTGTTTTACATTCTGTTCAAGCACACTTTGGTCTATCAATTGATGACAGATACATTGACAGAATGAAAATGAAACTTTTGAATAAAAAGTTATTTTATGATGATTATATGATTTTAATATTTGACATCCATTTTGAAATATTCAAGAGAGTCGATAGTTTTATTTTAAGTATAATGAGATGCTATGAATGTAGTGTTTTAAAAGTTTTATCTACGTTGCACTAATATTTTTACTGCACTGAAGTAAAAACAACCAATTATCATTGGAAGCCTACTTATGTACATGTGACTCAAGGTTTATTTAAAATAATATATTTGCTGAAGTTTTGGTGTCCAGGTCTATAAAAATCACTCATTATTTAGATATGAATTTAGGATGCAGTGACAGTATGTTTCAAATGTGTTACCTTTTATGATTCTTTGCCTAGAAAATTTGTTGTCTTGTCCCAAAATAAGAGTTATCTGTCAGACAGCATTTTTAATGATTATTTTTCATCTCATCTACTTACAAATTATATAAAAGAATTCATTTAATAAATCACTTAATAACAAAATAATTACTTGTATCCTTAAGACTCCATAATATTTAATGCATTATGAACCTATATTCCTATGGGAATCCTCTCCTTCCTTGAATTCTTTATATTATTTCCTCCTTGACTGCTCTTTCTCAGTATTTTACCTCAGTTCATTTTACACTGATTGCTCTTTTTATTCAGTTTTATTTAGGTATGACTGAAAATAGAAATTGTGTACATTTGGGGTGCCCAACATGATGATCTCCACAAAAAGTCATTGTGGAATTATTACCACAATCAAATTAATTAATACATCATCGCTACCATTAGTTGCCATTATGTGTTTATGTGGTGAGGACACTTAAAATCTATTCTCAAGATGTTCGTGTTCTTTTCTTCTCCCTCCTCTCTTTAACCTAGATATTCCCTTCTAGGTCCATAGCTTTATGTTTCCCTACAACAGCTCCTGCTCATGAAAAGATTTACTAGGGTACTAATAAAGTATAAGCTTCAGAAAACCTCATTTATATAGGGCTTATTTTTAGGAATTATACTTAATATTGTATTTTAGAATGTATATATTAAGGGGCCTCCAAATTGTACAGGCTTCCTTCTGGTGCTGTAAAACTTGCATCAGCCCCTCCTCATGATGCTATGCACCTGACCATATCTGAATCTTAAATGTACACCTGTGAGTGCCTTTACATATCACCACCTAGATATACTTTCCAACAGGGAGGATTCACACAGGCATCCCAAACTCAGAGTATGCAATTTGAATTTATATCTATACTCTAAACTTTTATTCAGGTAATTTAATTTTCACCCAGTTAGTCACCCAACCAAGAAATGTGACAGGCTTCCTTAATCCCTCCTATATTTCAGCCAAAAAAACACAGGAGGAATTTCATTTTCAGCAAGACACAGAAAACCCTGAATGTGACCACCATTGGCCTCTCCTGCTAAGCTACAGTAAATGCACCCTAAGCCATCCACATTATTTACAGACCCATTAAACCTGTGACACCTCTCTGCCTTTGAGTTTACTATGTTTTATGATTACAATGGTCTCTCCATCATTTAAACTTGGGCTGAATGTTTATTATCACTCTCTGTGAGGCCTTTTTGAAAACTTCATTCATGAATGTTTACTCATTCTCTTGGAACTTACACATTTTGTCTTTAATGAGAGCAACGTATTTTGAACCTCTAGTGGAGCACTCCTTTTAAAAAAAAATGTATTAAAATAGATTTATATCAATCCCTTCTCCTCCAGATTTTAATGCTCATGATACAGGCCCTGTTTTGTTCATTTTTGTATTTTTACTTTCTAGCACAATAATGTCAAAAAATAATAGTACCTAGTAAGCGTGTTGAAAAAATGAATGGATTCATTTTGAATGAATCATTTGTGTTCTAATCTGACACTAACTCCTCCACTTGTGCTCATGAGCCCATTTATTCTCTTCTACTTATTCAGGATGACACTCGAACAATTGTCTCATCTGATTATTGTACTTCATGTATCATTTTTCTTTTCTCCACCAGATTATTTGCTTCAGCATTAAACTTGCTGTAACATTTCCCATCTTTAACAAGACCACCCCTCATCATACTTGCCCTCGAGCTATCACTCTATTTCTTTGCTCTCTTCTAAAACACAACTAGAAAGAATTGCCTAAAGGTGTCTCTAATTCCTTTCTTGCTATTGTGGCTTGAATTCTGTACATCAGGCTTTGTTCTTACTTTGCATTCCCACCATTTCTCTTCATGTCTAGGGCACCGGTGATATCTGTTTTCTTCAATATTCACTTATTAGTCTATATCTTCTTGGATTTATTAGGTGCATTGGACATAGTTGATAAGATTGTCCTTTAAAAACTGTCTTCACCTAGTTTCTCTTCCAAACTCATTGGTTGCTCTTTTTTAGTCCATTTTTCACTGACTGCCCTCTTAATATAAACTGATCTGGAGCTCTCTGTTTGGAAAGCTTCTATTATTTTGCTTGCATATATGTATGCATGCAATCTCAAGTAAAATTATACCTTTGATATTCCCTATATAGCAACATTTCAAAAGTTTGAAAATCTTCTTTACACTTCACTTTTGAACTCCAGACATATTATCCAAAAGTTTATTTTGTGTGTTTCCCCCTCGTATCTACTATACATCTCACACATAACACATTCAAAAACTAAATTTACTTTCTCCCGCTCCTCCGTTTGTAAAGAGTAACGTTATTTTCTAAGTTTCTCAGAACCGCAAACTTGGAGTTACCCTATGCTTTTCTCTTTGCTCTTCTTTTAGGCTCTTTCTCCCAAGTGCCATGTCAAACTCTTATATCGCTAAATCCTGTTGATTCTACCTTCGAAATATATCCAATGTCTAGTCACTTCTGCATACCTTTACTGATAGCATCAAGATCCAAGTCACCATTATATCTTATATCTTATTAGGATTATTATAGCATTTTTTCTGGGTGGCTCTTTTGCTTTCACCCCTGTCCCTTTGAAGGAAATCCTCAACTTAGCAGCCAAAATGACCCTTTGAAAATTCAGTCAAATCAGGGGAATTTTCTGCTTGCAATTGTCTTATGGCTTTCCTTCCCTACACAGCAATACAATGGCGTAGAATACTTTTTTCTGTGTCTCATAACAACATCCATCTCTTAATTTTCTGACCTCATCTCTTACTATTTCCTGTCTTTTTATTCCATTCCAGACACTCAGCTCTGGTTGCCAATTCTCAGTCACGGAAGCTTGTGCTTACCTCAGGTTTGTTTTACTTGCAGTTTCCTTGAACTAGAACTTTCTCCCAGATATGATACAAGGAACATCTTCTTTAGTTATCTGCTCCAGTGTTGTTACATAAAAGACATTATTCTTGAACAGACTAAGTAACTCTCCCCCAACCTTCATTAGCTTGCCCTATCCCATCTTCTTTATGTTTACTTCAAAGCATTCATCACAATCTTTTATAAACATATATGTTTATATACGTGTGTGTATACACACACACACACACACACACACACACACACACTTCTTTGTTATCCTTTGGATTAGATCATTCAAATTGATTCAAAGAAAAATCTTCTTCCCAAAATACTATTCTCAAACTCTTTTGGGAAGATCTGATTCTACCTGAATTAGTTTATTGTTATCTGCATTTGGATTTTCCCCTGATACTCATTTCTAGCTGTTGTTATTTACCTTTAAAGCCATCCATTACTCCTTACTTTTGCAAAATTTAAAGTTAAATTTTACCTATTTTTTCTACTGTTATTGCATTTTCCTTTGAGAATATGGCCACTTTACTGTTTCTCTTATAGTATTATTTAATTAATTCTCTTAGGTTTCCACAAATTTGAAAAATTGTAGCTGTAAATGGTTTTACAAAAATTACTTCTATTGCCATTTTAGTATTTTACTTAGAATGTAGAAAGAATGCCATAACTGAAACCAGTATTAATTTAAGTAACCTTTCACAACTCTAGATAATTTTCCAGTATTTTTAAAGACAGGCATTAAAAATAAATACACATGCGCACACACTCAGCGTGTACACACACAGCCCACACACAAACATACACGAAGTAATTTTTATGAAAGTTTCTTTTGACTTTCCCTTACACAATGTTTGTATCTCTTCTACCATGGGGTTTTACAATTGCTACAAAACATAACAGCTCAATAGAAGTGTTTCTGATGATTATATTTAATTGGTTTCTACCAAAGTCATCCACCATTACTAACTGATATATTTAAAGAAAATGTATTATGACATGCAATGATTCAAATTCTCAGTAATTGACAGAATAAAACAAATACATTGAAAGCTAAATAAAATAATAATAAAAATGTTTTGTTGTGTAAAATTAAAAATATAACCAAACTTCATGGTTAAAAAATTGATACAACTAACAATTTATCACATGCAGTCAACAGCAATTTAGTATGCGGCTGACTACACAATGTTAGTCACTGACAAAAAAATCTATAAAGAGAGAAATCTGAGTAACTTTCATGGGTATATAAATTATGAAAATAGAAATGTATGAAATGTTAAATTTTTTTCATATTTTACAATGTGCTTTAACAATGTGTTTTATTATAGCAATCATTCTAGTCTTTATTTAATTAAATATTGAGTCAAAGCAGAGGCTCTGTATGGTAAGAAGAAAAAAAAACAACTTTTAATTTAACTCATGTGAATGTTGGTCTTTATTCATTATTCATTAAGTCCTTAATATGACACTGGCTTTCAATTGATGAAGTGCAGGCCTCTTTCCAAACAGTGACCACATGTTCGTGGAATGTCCAGGCCATTTTGCTGTGCCACAGGTAATGATTACAACAACATTTATCCAAGTGGCTGTCTGCAAAAGAGCCATGTGTACCTTCTCCCCTCTGATCGTTATAAATGGAAAGAGACTAGAAAATTAAAGTAAAATTTCAAGGATGAAGGGACAGAACAATATATTAATCTATTTCCAGCTGGCTTAGTGTAACCACTAAGTCTTACTTTGAAGCAAGCAAAGAACCTATCCTTAGGGAGAAAAGATTTAACATAAAGGAGCATTTTGTAAGTCTCTCGTCTTCTATGGAATATTTGTTTCTTAAACTTTTCATTCTTTGTAGTAGTAGAATTTAAAGACTTCCAACTAGTGTTTGAAACGCATATGGTTTTAAAGCTGTTAGTCTCAAGTACAGGAGTTTACATCATTATTAAAGCATTTTTTATTGTGATACACAATTTCTATAAATTACTCTGGTATTTCTATAACCACATGTCGCCAAATATATTTTATCCCTTTACCTAAAATATTTTCCTTGCCAAAGTGTATATATTTAACAAAAATATTATTCTTTCATATCAAAATTTTAATTCAATGCCAAGGTGAAGGCATTATCTAACATTTATATGTATAGATTATGTAATTAGACAAAACATTCAGAATAAACATTTAGGGTAAGTATCTCCCATCCCAATTTACAGTGAAGTAACTTTTGCTATTGTTGAAAATATGATACTTTTTAAATATTTCTCTGCCTTCCAAACTTTAATTTATTGAGGAGATAATTTTAAAGAATTTTTAAGGCTAATTCTAGTTTTTTTAAATAATATATACAGCCTTTACTTGTAAATTTATGGTAAATACACAGAAAACCAATGATAAATATCTTTTAATCTCTCTCCTATTAGTTTTTAATATTACCTCTACATAAATAACTTACAGTTTGACTATTAAAATCACACACACAAACACAGACACACATTTCATCCTATAATTGCAGCTGAAGTAATCTAATTACAGTATCAAATTTAAGTGTATGTGCTTTCTAGCAATTAGACTTTGAAAGTTCAATTTTAAGTGTATGAAATATTCATTCCAATTATCATCGAATATTGGCAAAGTCCTCTCATTTGAATGATGCTACCATTCTAAAGAGGAGAGGAGGCAGCCAGGGAGCTACCATAAAGAGGGGAAGTGCTTTGTCTTGTAACATTGCTGAAGCTTGTGGAGCTGGGCAAAATGAGCACTGGAATTAAATCAGCAGAAATGGTTACACATATTCAACTTAAGTAAGACTTTGAATACTTATTAACCACTTTTTAAATCTATGTAATAAAAAAGAAAAACTTTGTAAATTTTTTAAATTTTATAAAATTTGCTCTTGTATTTTTTTTGGCTTCCTTCTCTTTAAAACAAGGAAAAGAGAATTCTTAAGTAGATTAATCCAGATTTCTACATATAAGTATTTTATATTGTTTACAGACTTTATAGAAGGTTACATATATGTTTTTCCTTTTGTATTTCCTTCTCCTTTCTTTTTCATGTAATTAATTCTTACTTATGGGTGTCAGTCTTACAGTAAAAAAGAAAAATGAAATTGTTATATTTCTTAATTTGATTCCAACTTGTCACCTCAGTCATACTTCATGATGTGACTAAGCCTTAATTAAGTTGTGTGGTGTGTAGGAATATTAATAACTACCTGTATAAAAAATAAAATACCCCTTTACAAATTAGGGCTTAAAAAATATTTCCCATCTTACAATCAGTTCTGTTCCTTGAAAATTGTGGAACTAGTAACTTTTAACTATTGTTTCCCAAGCAGTATACAATAAGATTCTTTCTGTTCCTTTTCAACATGTCATCATTTCGAATGCCTGTGACAGCTTTGTGCAATAATTGTACTTGCTTACAATTTTATTATTTTTATTAAACAATAGGGGAAACAAGAAGAATCCTAGATGTCTCAATTAGATGAAGAATTGCCTACTGTTTATCACCCTGACCCAGTCCTTCTCCCCAAGACAAGGTAATGAAAAAGATAATATCACCTCCTTGCTTTTAAGAAACCCAAAGTAGTCCTCATGAAGTTTGGCTATAAAAAGCACTCATGGGTTCTGAACATTTGGAATAAAAAAGAAAAGTATCTTCAGTAGAAGGCTAAAGATAATATTTGAATATTTTTACATATTATCTCAGGTAGAAAAAAACGGAATTCCAAAATAACCTCTTGAAAGATCTCTTCAGGAACAGAAACTTTTATATCATTCTTTGAAAAATAACCCATTTAGACTTCACTCAGAAAAAGGCATTATCCATTACTTTTTACAAGGTTATTAAAATACTTTCTCCTAGGATTCCTACGGGTCCCTCATGAGATAATGTAAGTGAAAATATCTAGCTGATGCTTGACACATAGAAGGCACTCAAATACTAGTTTATGTCTCTCATGACGAACTGAGATATTCACTTCTTTGCACGAACATTCAGGAAATACTGGTTTTTTTATGCTTTACTTATTTTAAAATATATGCCATCACTTTATTCTGAAGTCAGAAGACACATTAAAACTGTATGACCAACTCTCTTTAAAAATGAAAAAAAAGGTAAAGCCATGAAATCTAAGTAAATAATTAGGAAAACCCTGAGTTAGAAAAACTGTTATTTTTCTAACTATTGGCCTTGAATCAGCTTTTAGCCTTGTCCCTTTTTCTTGATTTATCAATCTCACGACACTGGGAACTTATTCTATGTCTGGAACCTCCATAGTGTCCTGCATAGCTTGCAATACACGTGCCCATTTAATATTTTCTAGTAAGTATTAAGCTAATGGTACATAAAATAATGCTAAGATTGTGCCTTTGGATTATTGAGGAAATAGAACAATGGAACTATCCTCAAAAACAGGGGTATCAGGAGTGAGCGGGAAGAAGGCAATCATGCCAGAAAGAAAAAAATATAGGAATTCTGCCTAGCATTGTGATATTATATGCATTTTTGGGAAATATAGATTTTTTTATTTTTCTCCAGTAAAAATACATATTATATGCATTTTTGTGAAGTATAGATTTTTTTTAATTTTTCTCCAGTAAAAATACATGTCTCTGTAAATAACGTGTCCAGAATTATTTCTATATTATTCTTTTCTAAAACAGTAAACAAATGAACTAAGGCAAATGTATTGAAGTTTTTATCAGCTCCCCTGCTTGATCTTTATATATAAGCTTCTGCTGTTTCTTTTAAGTCCTCAGTATGTGGGCTGCCCTGTTGCTTTTCAAAGAACCTTCGTATAATAGAAAATGTTTAATTGAAATCAGCATAATTAAGTAAAAGGGACCGGACGCGGTGGCTCATGCCTATAATCCCAACACTTTGGGAGGCTGAGGCTGGCAAATCACGAGGTCAGGAGATCGAAACCATCCTGGCTAACACAGTGAAATCCCGTCTCTACTAAAAATACAAAAAATTAGCCCAGCGTGGTGGCGGGCGCCTGTAGTCTAAGCTGCTCGGGAGGCTGAGACAGGAGAATGGCTTGAACCCGGGAGGCAGAGCTTGCGGTGAGTGGAGATTGCGCCACTGCACTCCAGCCTGGGTGACAGAGCAAGACTTTGTATAAGAAAAAAAAAAAGAAAGAAAGAAAAGAAAAAAAAGAGAATTTATTCCTACTCACTTTTATTAGCATCTGTATAACAATTATTTTATACCCATCGAGCACTAAAATGTTGACTTAAATCACTTTTACAGTTTTCTATAAACGGCAATACCTTGGTTTAAATATATAAAATGAATCAATTATTTATTGAAATTGCAAGTTCTTTGAGGTTGAAGGGTTTCATAAAATTTTTCTAATAGCTTCACTGGTTGGAACAAAATGTTATACTCTAAATATTCAGTTATTAGAAGATGATGGAAATTTCCAAAAAAAATAAATGTCAATATTCTGATTAAAATTGGTGGGCAAAAGAGCTTCTGCTTTGAAAACCATGCCTAAGTAATTAGTGGGAAAAAAAGGTATTTTATATTCTTGGCTCTCTGTGCCTCTCAAGTGAACATATGGAACTCAATATGGGATTAAATCAAATACTGAATGTGCAGTAACTCTCCTCTACCTCAGTTTTTCTCTTTCAATCTATTTATTTTCCTTTTAACCCAGATTGAATCTCTCCATATGCTGGTTCACATTTTAAAATAGCAACATGTTCTCTTAGATTGCTTTTATGTTACGCTAAAAATCCTAGGGTAAATGTCATTAACTGTAGTTTTAGCCATTAATCTCAGCCCCTCATTATACAATAGATTTTCCATAGAATTTTCTCTATATGTGTAATTATGACTAATTCAACTCTCAATATGGAAAACTTTTCAGAATCCTTTAAGTGTCATGATTTATCTTAAGCAATACTAAACAGCAAGAGGGAAACTTGAAGTAGTAATAGTTGGAGGTCAAGCCAAATGTTAATTTGCCTACTTATAACTTTTGTTAAAGTTATAACGAAGAAATTGTATTTGAATAAAAGTTATATATCTGTTCAAAGTATTGAAGTCTAAGAAAATACAGTAACGTAAGCATAAAAGACAATAAAGGAAAATTACTTTTAATGGCAAAAACTACAATAAGTTTTGCACCAACCTAATAGCTGCTTTGATTGTTATATGATAATATCAAATAACATTGAAATAAAATTAGCAATTTTGGAAGTATTGTGTGACTACATAATTTTGCTGCACTAATGTAGATATACAAATTATATATATTTTATGTATGTTATTGATAATATTTCATTCTGCATACTTAAATCTGCTGTACAAAAGTGTACAAGGTGTACTTTATTGCTTGGAAAAACATATGCAGCTACTGTTTCTTTAAAAATAAAACAAATGAATGTATAAATTTAAGTTCTTCAACAGGTGTTAAAGGGGGACCCCATATTTCAGGGTTCTTCTACAAAAACTTATTTCTACCTAGGCCTCAGATCTTATAAATATCAGTTCCCAGGAGAATATAATATAATACACTCTATTGAAATACCAGACCCAGAGAGCTAACCAGAAAAATTTTATGAAATTTCTACTCAAACAAAGGCACATACCAACATAAATATCAAGCAAACAATCAAACACTCAGGAAGTACTGACAGGTAAACAAATATGTGAACTTATTTGGCAGGAGATGACAGATTCTTTAACTGAATAAATAAATTACTCTAGAAGGCTCATGCATTGATTACAGGAACGGGACCAGGTGAAGCAGTTTATTGCCCTCTTCTTCAACCCGTGTTGTAGGCCAATCAAATTGAGCTCTCAATGCTGAACTCTTAACAAACATTAGTGCACAGTTGGGTACAGAAAGAAATGATAAAAGTATGAACACACTTCTGTCTGTTTTATTCTTGCTCACTTGACCTCGACAACAGGTAATCAAAATTGATTGTAATGTTCTTTAGAACTGTGACCTGTGGAAAACAATATATTAGCAGTGTTATGTTGATGGCATGTCTTGGAGTATGACTTCTCCCCTTCTGGAACCTCATTTTCAAATCTGGCTTTGCAGTGATTAAGTTGGATTGCTTTTCACCATAAACATTTACATCTTGCATACGATAGCCGCTCCATCCCCCAAACCAGAGCTTAGCTCTTTTGGAGTGCTGTGCCTCTCTTGTCATGGTAAGGCACTGCCCCACTGATTCATGTCTTCAATGCTGTTAAGACAGCAGGGGTAGAGACAGACTTCCTCTTGGCTTCTTTACTCTGAAAGCACACTCAGAGGAGCAAACTGTGTGTATCTGTATGTCTGTGCAAACTAAATTATTAGTTAAATTTCTTAGAAGACTTAAAGATAAATTTAGGAATTCTTAAATAGCAAAACATTACTGTAAACAGGAAATTCTACCCAGTATTAAATTAATTCTAACTATATAACACATTACCAAGACGTATTGATATCTCAATATTTAGTATGTGTCTCATTTCCAAACTGAAATGATAATAAAAAATATTTTATACCTAGATTGTTATTTGCATTCCTTTCCTTCGAAAGTGAAATAATCAGAAACAGAATTTAAAGGACTTTCACACATTAATAAGTGCATTCAGAAAAATAGGTAAAAACATAACTTCTTAATGTTGAAATCAGGAAAAAAATCTCTAGAGAAGCTATGTAGTCCCTTATATCATATGTTATTAGAAGTTTGAAGTTATTTCTTAAGCAAATTTATTATTAAGAGGCATGTTTTGAAAAGGAAGTAGGGCAAATATGAAATAAAAGAACAAAGCATTAGTTCAAAAAGGGTTCATTTGACTGGAAACTTAGAATTATTAAGTTAAATACTTCCTCTTGGAGTTTATCAAGTATACTTTCTGGAATTGGAAATTACTTACACTCTATATGATGAAACTAGCTCATCACACATAGCCATTCTAGAGACAAATCATAGATGAATGTTGTCTTATGTATCTTTCAAGATAGAATAAAATTTTGCCAATATAAAGAGATTTCTAAGACGTCAATAGCTCTCAACTAGTTAGTGTCATAACAAAATTATCAACAATTTACTCTCAGCACTATTCCCATTACTAGATATCTGGGGTTGCTGTGTTTTTGCAAACACCCACACAGCAGGAGGCCTATGCTACTTTATGATCTAATCAGTTGAATCGTAGTTTGGAATTAAATTAATTCATAATAAGGTTAGCAATTGTATTCTTTTTCTGAGCTCTACAGATTGCCTAATTCTGATAAAATCTATGACATTCTTATGTTTGAATTAGTATATGTAAATAATTCTAGTTGCATGTGTATTGAGCATGATTATCTTCTTTTTTTTTTTTTTTTTTTTTTTTTTGTGAGACAGTGTCCTGCTCTATCACCCAGGTTGGAGTGCAGTGGCCTGATCTCCGCTCACTGCAAGCTCCGCCTCCCAGGTTCACGCAATTCTCCTGCCTCAGCCTCCTGAGTAGCTGGGACTACAGGCGCCCACCACCACACCCGGCTAATTTTTTCTATTTTTAGTAGAGACAAGGTTTCACCATGTTAGCCAGGATGGTCTCGATCTCCTGACCTCGTGATCCACCCGCCTCAGCCTCCCAAAGTGCTGGGATTACAGGAATAAGCCACTGCGCCCGGCCTATTTTCAAATCATAATTTATGTATATTACTTATATTTTTATTAGTTATAATTCTACTTACATAGTAATGCAATTTTACTAGTAATACATTAGTATCATGGAAACATGTTTTTCAAACTCTCTTCTAACGATATACCTTAATTGTAAGGTTATTTAGAAATTAATTTCTCATCGACAGTTCATAGAAATATCTGATATAAATGGAAATATAATTATTTAGAAAAAGTTAATTTTCTTGTGTAATTTATAAACTGAGTAAATGTAAAAATGATATTTAAAATTCTTATTCGGAGATAATATCTAATCTCTTTCAGAAATCAAAAACTGCGTCTGGGTAGAAGCAAACATCTGAAATCAGAAGCACACAATAAACTTGAAATTCTCCATTCCTCTTATTTCTTACAAAGCTGTTTTGACATTTGGAGAAAAATCTAAGCAAGAGAAAAAGCATAGGAATGTAATCAAGTCAATGGATAATATTCACCCAAGTCATTATAAAAGTAGTGCTAGACCTTCTGAGTTTGCATTTCAGTATATATGTATGAGGTATCTATTCCGAAATAGCTCAAAGATGGTTTTTTTTTTTGTAAAGACATCATATTTTATTGCACAAAATCTTGAGTATGACTCTTTTGATTATGTCAAGGGGAAACAAGAATATTTTAAGAACCCTTCTCTGAAGATTTATAATGCACATTAGCTTGATAAAATTACTGAAATACATGTTGTTTAGAAATCTGTTAAGTGCTGTTTAATCCAACATTTCCTAAACACATTTTCTAACAATTTTACATTCTATGCAAAATCTCTCAAGGCCTTGATCATTTCCAAACTTTTTAGGAAGCACTACTTTAGGAAATAATTTCCACAAATATTTCAGAAGCTACTCAAAGGAAGTGCATTTAGAAATGATGCAGCTGTATTCTTGGTGAGATTATTTGCCTTTTTCTAAATGTATAAATAGTTCCTGGGTTAAAAATGCAATCTAAATAAAATATAAAAATGCAACCCCCTTTTTTTCAAGATGGCTGATTGGAGACATCAGAGGCCAGTTCTCTTCAGAAAGAACCAAAGTTATAGGTGAATAATCACAACTCAAATAGATTAAGGGGAGAGTGCTCGCAGGAAGAAAACAGGACACAGAAAAAAGAAGGAAGCAAAGGTGTGACAGAGATTGAATCCCGAGGCAGCTAGAGTCCTGTGAAAAGGCTAGACAGCAGTGTCCTTGACTCCCCCTCACCCCTGTGGCAGACTGCTGGTCTCCAAACTGTCAGAAGGCTCCTTTACCCTTGTGAACCCAGGCACTGGTGTAGGAAGTAATTTGGGAAATTTTTGGAGGTCAATGCACTACACAGCCAGCTCTCACAGGATCATCCACCCTTCCCCTACATCCGAGCTGCAGCAGTAGGCATCATACTGGGTGCACACACATTGTGGAAAGTTGTCTTGCCCAGGGAATCTCAGCCCTTGTGTGTCCACATTACCAAATCCCTGAGATACTCTCTAGTGCCCATTTGTATTCCAGCAACCACACGGGGTCAGCTGGACCCAGGGGAGCTGTGAATTACCAGTGGTGTGGCCCTTGTGGTGTGATGCTCCTATTGGAAGATAGACTGCAGGGTGCAAAGGAAGTGCCCCTTGGTTCAAAGGAAATCAGAGCACCTGCTCTCTTGTGCCTGAGAGTTCCCTGCTGTGGACTGGATGTGATTGTACTCCTTCCAGCAGAGATATGAGTGGAGAAGTGTGGTTTCACCCAAGGGGCCAGGTGGCACCAGTGCTCAGGCACAGTAGTGGAGAGGGGGACTCCTCCCTCCTCCATGCACACTGAGGATAACACAGCTGTGGCTGCTTACATAGGGTGGGCGGAGTTATGTCTCTGAAGAGGGCCATTCCAGGGCTATTAGGCGGGTGGCAGCACCCCTTTTGGCAAAGGGCCTACAAGGCCTATTTTTGTAGAAAAGTAGGGGCCTTTCTCCTCTCTACATGGAGCAGAAGCATCTCTGCAGCATAGAACAAGTGAGCCACAGAGCTGTCTTTGGGGCTGAGGGAAGAGACTCCATCTTGAAGCCATTTTGACACAGCTTGGGGACAGGCGTGTTCTGTGGCTCTCAGGTACATTGTGTCCTAGAGATATACTGCAGTGTCTGTCTGAACTGACAGATGCGAGCCCCAGGACAGGGGTGTGATAGGGAAGCCAATGGCGTTCCTGCCTTCCCATGATGTGGAGTTGGTATAGCCATGTCCCCCCAAACAGAGACCTCAGCTCATTTCACCAGAAACTCCCCCTGCCACCCTCCACAGGGATGGTGCTTATGCTCCTCACTGATGTATAACCAAGCTCCGTCTCCCATCCTGAGGGTGAGCAGAGAACTCAGGACACAGGGCATTCCACAGACAAGCCTATGGCATGAGGCAACAGAGAGCTCCCCCAAGTAAACAAAGATCAGGCTTATACCCATTAGCCTCTTCCACAGCTGTCTGTCACCTGCAATCACCACCTACTGGCCTGCAGTAGAACTGCATTACCCAATACAAAATTTGTAGCCAGGCGTGGTGGCTCACGCCTGTAAACCCAGCACTTTGGGAGGCACAGGCAGGTGGATCATGAGGTCAAGAGATTGAGACCATCCTGGCCAACATGGTGAAACCCTGTCTCTACTAAAAAATACAAAAATTAGCTGGGCATGGTGGCACGTGCCTGTAGTCCCAGCTACTCAGGAGGCTGAGGCAGGAGAATCACTCGTACCCAGGAGGCAGAGGTTGCCGTGAGCCGAGATCGCGCTACTGCACTCCAGCCTGGCAACAGAGCGAGATTCTGTCAAAAAACCAAAACAAAACAAAACAAAATTGCTGAGGCCAGTGTATAATGCTTGGGAGCAAGATAAGCTTGTTGAGACCTCCACCTCCCCATCCCTGCAGTAAGCTGAGAGCCTCCTCACAAGCCCAGTGCACTGCTACTGTAACTAACCTTTGAGGAAAGTACCAAACTAAGGCTGTCTATAACCAAGGAATTTAACAAAGTCATGGCCCCAGAAAGCACGCAAAAGCAGACCCCATTTGTCATATATTATAGTCACAACCTCAAGAAAAAGTCTCATCCAAATGAAAGTAAATTCAAAAATAAGTGACAGCTTCTCTAGATGAGAATAAACCAGCATAACAATCCTGCAATGCAATAAGAGCAGGAGACTTCAGCACTCAACTGACAGCACCAGACAGATCATCAAGGCAGAAAAGCAACAAAGAAACTCTGGACTTAAATTGGACTCTAGACTAAGCAGACCTAACAGCATTTACATAACATTCTAACCTACAACCACAGAATATGTATTTTTCTCATCAGCAGATAAAATATTCTTAAAAATGGACCCTATGCAAAGCTACAAGGCAAGTTTCAATAAATTTTTAAAAGTCAAAATCATATCAAACATCTTCTTGCACAACAGTGGAATAAAACTAGAAATGAATATTAGGAGGAACTCTCAAAACTACATGGAACTGTAAAACTTGTCCCTAAATAATCTTTGGATAAACCCAGATGAAAATAGAGATACAGCCTTTGGTATATGGAAAAGCAGTATGAGGAAATTTTATAAGGTTAAATGAGTACATCAAAAAAGTAGAAAAAGATCTCAAGTTAACAATGAAACATTGCACCTGAAGGAACTGGAGTAGTAAGAACAAACAAAACCCAAAGCTAGAAGAAGAATGGAAACAACACAGATCAAATCAAAAGTAAGTAACATTGAAATCAAAAAGCAATACAAAGGATCAAGAAAAAGATATATAAAATTGATAGGCCACTAGCTAGATTAACCAAGCAACAAGATTCAAATAAGCACAATCAGAAACAATGGAGGTGACATTACAACTGATAGCACAGAAATAAAAAAGATTATTGGAGACTACTATGAGTTTCTCTAAATGCACAAACTGGAAAATCTAGAGGAAATGGATAAACTCCTGGAAACATAGACACTCTCAAGACTGAACAAGGAGTAAGCAGAACTCCTAAAGAGACCAGTAACTTAAATTGAATCAGTAATAATAATAAAAAAGTCTCCCAACAGAAAAAAGCTCAGGACCAAATTTACAGCCAAATCCTATCATGTGTACAAAGAACTGGTATCAATCCTAATGAAATGGTTTCAAAAAGTTGAAGAGGAGAGACTCCTTCTTAACTCATTTTACAAGGACAGTATTGCCTCAGTACCAAAGTTGAGTAACGGCACAACATAAAAAGAAAACTACAGGCCGATATCCCTGAGGAACATAGATGCAAAAATCCTCAACAAAAATGCTAACTAACAAGCTAAATTAAACAGCACATCAAAAACATAATACGCCATGATCAAGTGGTCTTTATCCAGGGATACAAGGATGGTTCAACATATGCAAATAAATAAATCTGATTCATCACATAAAAAGAATTCAAAAGAAAAACTATATGATCATCTCAACAGATGCATAAAAAGCATTCAATATAAAAAATCCTCAACTAATTAAGCATTGAAGGAGCATACCTCAAAATAATAAAAACCACATATGACAGACAAATCAACAGTCAACATTGTAATGAATGAGAAAAGTTAAAAGCCTTCCCCCTAATAAGTGGAATAAGACAAAGATGCCCACTTTTACCACTCCTATTCAAAATGATACTGCAAGTCCTATCCAGAACAATCAGGCAAGAGAAAGTAATAAAAGACACCCATATTGAAAAAGAAAAAGTCAAGTTATCTCTGTTCACTGGTGATATGATCTTATACCTAGAAAGCCGTAAAGTCTCCTCCAAAAGACTTCTAGATTTGCTAAATGACTTCAGTAAAGTTTCAGGACTCAAAATCAATGTACAAAAATCAGTAGCATTTCTATACACCAATAATGAGAAGCAAATCAAGAATTCAACCCTATTTACAATAGCTTCAAAAAAATTAAATACCTAATAATACATTTAATCAAGGTGAAAAATCTCTACAGGGAGAATTACAAAATACCCATGAGTGTATCTGTAGATAACACAAATGAATGGAAAAACATCTCATGTTATGGAACAAAAGAATCAATATCATTAAAATGACCATCTTGCTCAAAGCAATCTGCAGACTTGATGCAGTCCCTATCAAACTAGCAATGTAATTTTTCCCAGAAATCGAGAAAATAATTCTAAAATTCATATGGAACCAAGAAACAGCCAAAGTAATCCTAAGCACAAAGTAGAAAGCTAGAGCCATCTACCTGACTTCAAATTTTATGATAAGGTTATGGTAACCAAAATAGCATGGTACCGATATAAAAATAGATATCAAGATCAATGGCATAGAATAGAGAACCCAGAAATAAAGCCACCTCCCACAACCAACCAATCTTCAACAAAGTTGACACAAACATGCCTTGGGAAAAGGACACCATTTTCAATAAATGGTGCTGGGAAAAATTGGATAGCCATAGACAGAATAATATAACTGGACACCTATCTCTCATCATATATAAAAATTACCTCAAAATGGATAGAAGACTTAAATGTAAGACCTGAAACTATAAAAATCCTAGAGAAAACCTAAGAAAAACTCTTCTGGTTATTGGACTAGGCAAAGAATTGAAGATCTCAAAACAAGGGCATCAAAAACAAAAACAAAAAATAGACAAATGAGACTTAATTAAACTTAAAAGATTTGCACCACAAAAAAGTAATGAATACAGTAAACAGACAATCTACCAAATGGGAAAAAATATTTGCATACCATGCATCTGACAAAGGGCTAATATCCAGAATCTACAAGGAACTCAACAACAACAAATAATTCCATTATAAAGTGAGCAAAGGACGAGAACAGACATTTTTCAAAAGAAGACATAAAAGTGGCCAGCAAACATATGAGAAAATGTTCAATATCACTTCTTATCAGAGAAATGCAAGTTAAAACCACAATGAGATACCATCTTACATCAGTCTCAGGGACTATCATTAAAAAGTCAAAAAAACAACAGATATTGGCCAAGATGTGGAGAAAAGGAAACACTTACATACTGTTGATTGGAATGTAAATTAGCACAACCTCTATGGAAAACAGTATGGAGATCTCTCAAACAACTGAAGATAGACTTACCATTTGATATAGCAAACCCACTACTGGGTATCTACCCAAAGGAAAAGAAATTATTATATAAAAAAGTCACCTGCACTCGCATGTTTATCATAGCATTATTCACAATAGCAAAGTTGTGATATCAACCTAATAGTCCACCAAGGAATGATCAGATTTTAAAAAGTGGCATATACACACAATGGAATACTACTCAGTCATAAAAAGGAAGAAAATCACGTCTTTTGCTACAACATGGATGGAACTGAAGGCTATAATCTTAAGTGAAGTAACTCAGAAACAGAAAGTCAAATATTGTATGTTCTCACTTACAAGTGGAAGCTAAACACTAGATACACATGGACCTACAGAGTGTAATAATAGACTTTGAAGACTCCAAAAAGTGAAAGGGTGGGAGAGGGGAAAGGGAAGAGAGATTAACTCATCACTTTATTGGGAATATTTATTATTATATTGGGTATATTATTATTGGCCATATTATTTTTGGGTATATTATTGGATATGTATCATTATATTGGTATAATATACTATTGGGTTTATTTTAAATATATTATCATTATATTTATTTATTATTGTATTGGGTATAATGTACAATATTTAGGTTACAGTTACATTAAAAGCCCAGACTTCATTACACAGTAGATCTATGTAAAAAAATGCACTTGTATCCCCTAAATGTATAAAAATAAAAATAAAATAAAATTGGAATCTTAAAGGAAATAGATGACATACTATACTTAAAACATGTAGGAAGTTGTATATGATATATTGATTATGTATTACTATTCTGAGCATATTTTATTTTACCTAATATATCAAAAATATTTCAATGTGCAATCAAGATAAAGTATTGAGATATTTAAAATCATTTTTCAAACTATGTTTTCAAAATGTAGTGTTTATTTTCACATTTGCAGCACATCTCAATCCAGCATAGCCACATTTCAAGGGCTTGATAGCCACTTGTGACTAGTGGTTATTGGGCGCTAATCTCTGCTTTATGCAGCTATCCATTTTATTTACATGCTTAAAAATTAAACTGTTCTTCAATCACATTAATTTTTTGATAAATTGAAAACAAATAGTAGCTTCAGAAATATTTTCAAAAATTGATACATATATACTGAAATTTAACCTTATTCTGATATAATTTATATATACTAAAATGCATTATGCTAAGAGTATAGTTCTATGAGATGACAAAAGTATGAAAGCATGTCACTATCACTATATTCAAATACAGAAAATTTCCATTACTCCAGAATGTTCTGTTGGGTATCTCTGCAGTCACCCACCTCTTCAAGTTCCAGGCAACCACTAATAGGTTTCCTGTCATTCAGAATTAATGCTGCCTAATATAGAATTTTATATAGAATATTATAGACTATATATGGAATTATATACCCAATACATATTTTGTTCTGTCTTCTTTTGCTCAGCATACTGTTTTTCAAGATTCCTTTATGCTGTGTGTAACCATAGTTTATTCTCCTCTAAGGTTGAATGATATTTCATTATATGGATATATCACAATTTGTTTATCTGTTCACCTGTTGTTGAACATCTGTGTTTTATCCAATTTTAGGCTCTTTTAATAAATCTGTTATGAGCATTTTTGCAAAAGTCTTTTTGTGGATTCACATTTTCATTTTCCCTGAGTAACTACCTAGGAGTGATATGGCTGGGATATAAAAGTAAGGACATGTTTAAAGTTATAAGAAATTGACAATCTGTTTTCCAAATTGGTTGTTCCACAACTAAGAACAGCAAATAAAAACTCTAGTTGCTCCACATCCTTGGTATTTCTTGGTATGGTCAGTCATTAAAATTTTAAGCCATTCTAATGGGTTTACAGTGCTAATCCATAATGACTAAAGATGCTGATCACTTTGGCAGGTGCTGATTGATCATTTGATATCTTGTTTTGTGAAGTGTCTGCTGAAATCATTTGTCCATTTTCCTAATGGAGTTAGTTTCTGTATATACTTTGGATATAAGTATATGTTGCTAATTCTTTTAAAATTTTTTAAATTATACTTTAAATTCTAGGGTACATGCGCACAATGTGCAGGTTTGTTACATAGGTATACATGTGCCATGTTGGCTTGCTGTACCCAATCAACTCATCATTTACATTAGGGATTTCTCCAAATGCTGTCCCTCCTCCAACCACCCACCCCCTGATAGGCCCCGGTGTGTGATTTTCCCCACCCTGTGTCCATGTGTTCTTATTGTTCAATTCCCACCTATGAGTGAGAACATGTGGTGTTTGGTTTTCTTTGGTTTTATCTTGTGATAGTTTGCTGAGAATGATGGTTTCCAGCTTCATCCATGTCCCTGCAAAGGACATGAACTCATCGTTTTTTACAACTGCATAGTATTCTATGGTGTATATGTGCCACATTTTCTTAATCCAGCCTATCATTAATGGACATTTGGGTTGGTTCCAAGTCTTTGCTATTGTGAATAGTGCTGCAATAAACATACCTGTGCGTGCATCTTTAGAGTAGCATGATTTATAATCCTTTGGGTATATACCCAGGAATGCGATCGCTGGGTCAAATGGTATTTCTAGTTCTAGATCCTTGAGGAATCGCCACACTGTCTTCCACAATGGTTGAACTAATTTACACTCCCACCAACAGTGTAAAATAGTTCCTATTTCTGCACATCCTCTCCAGCATCTGTTGTTTCCTGAATTTTTAATGATCGCCATTCTAACTGGCATGAGATGGTATCTCATGGTGGTTTTGATTTGCATTTCTCTGGTGACCAGTGATGATGAGCATTTTTTCATGTGTCTGTTGGCTTCATAAATGTCTTCTTTTGAGAAGTGTCTGTTCAAATACTTTGCCCACTTTTTGATGGGGTTGTTTTTTTCTTGAAAATTTGTTTATGTTCTTTGTAGATCTGGTTATTAGCCCTTTGTCAGATGGGTAGATTGTAAAAATTGTCTCCCATTCTGTAGGTTGCCTGTTCACTCTGATGATAGTTTATTTTGCTGTGCAGAAGCTCTTTAGTTTATTAGATTCCATTTGTCTATTTTGACTTTTGTTGCCATTGCTTTTGGTGTTTTAGTCATGAAGTCTTTGCCCATGCCTATGTCCTGAATGGTATTGCCTAGGATTTTTCTAGGGTTTTTATAGTTTTAGGTCTTACACTTAAGTCTTTAATCCATCTTGAGCTAATTTTTGTATAAGGTGTAAGAAAGGAATCCAGTTTCAGCTTTCTACATATGGATAGCCAGTTTTCCCAGTACCATTTATTAAATAGGGAATCCTTTCCCCATTGCTTGTTTTTGTCAGGTTTGTCAAAGATCAGATGGTTGTAGATGTGTGGTGTTATTTCTGAGGCCTCTGTTCTGTTCCATTGGTCTATGTATCTCTTTTGGTATCAGTACCACGCTGTTTTGGTTACTGTAGCATTGTAGTATAGTTTGAAGTCAAGTAGTGTGATGCCTCCAGCTTTGTTCTTTTTGCTTAGGATTGCCTTGGCTATGAGGGCTCTTTTTTGGTTTCATATGAACTTGAGAGTAGTTTTTTCCAATTCTGTGAAAAAAGTCATTGGGAGCTTGATGGAGATGGCATTGAATCTATAAATTACCTTGGACAGTATGGCCATTTTCATGATATTGATTCTTTTTATCCATAAGCATGGAATATTCTTCCATTTGTTTGTGTCCTCTTTTATTTCTTTGAGCAGTGGTTTGTATTTCTCCTCGAAGAGTTCCTTCACCTCCCTTGTATGTTGGATTCCTAGGTATTTTATTCTCTTTGTAGCAATTGTGAATGGGAGTTCACTCATGATTTGGCCCTCTGTTTGTCTGTGATTGGTGTATAGGAATGCTTGTGATTTTTGCACATTGGTTTTGTATCCTGAGACTTTGCTGAAGTTGCTTATCAGCTGAAGGCCATTTTGGGCTGAGACGATGGGGTTTTCTAAATATACAATCATGTCATCTGCAAATAGGGACAATTTGACTTCCTCTTTTCCTAACTGAATACACTTTATTTCTTTATCTTGCCCGATTGTCCTGGCCAGAACTTCCAACACTATGTTGAGTAGGAGTGGTGACAGAAGGCATCCTTGTGTTGTGCCGGTTTTCAAATGGAATGCTTCCAGCTTTTGCCCATGCAGTATGATATTGATTGTGGGCTTGTCATAAGTAGCTCTTATTATTTTGAAATACGTTCCATCAATGCCTAGTTTATTGAGAGTTTTTAGCATGAAGGGCTGTTGAATTTTATCAAAGGTATTTTCTGCATCTATCGAGATAATCATGTGGTTTTTGTCATTGGTTCTGTTTATGTGATGGATTACGTTTATTGATTGCCATATGTTGAACCAGCCCTGCATCTCAGGGATGAACTGACTTGATCCTGGTGGATAAGCTTTTTGATGTGCTGCTGGATTCAGTTTGCCAGTATTTTATTGAGGATTTCCGCATTGATGTTCATCAGTGATATTGGACTAAAATTCTCTTTTTTTGGTGTGTCTCTGCCAGGCTTTGGTATCAGAATGATGCTGGCCTCATAAAATGAGTTAGGGAGGATTCCCTCTTTTTCTATTCATTGGAATGGTTTCAGAAGGAATGGTATAAAGGTCCTCTTTGTACCCCTGGCAGAAGTTGGCTGTTAGTTCGTCTGGTCCAGGACTTTTTTTGGTTGGTAGGCTATTAATTATTGCCTCAATTTCAGAACCTGTTATTGGTCTATTCAGAGATTCAATTTCTTCCTGATTTAGTCTTGGGAGGGTATATGTTTCCAGGAATTTATCCATTTCTTCTAGATTTTCTACTTTATTTGCCTAGAGATGTTTATAGTATTCTCGGATGATAGTTTGTATTTCTGTGGGATCGGTGGTGATATCCCCTTTATCATTTTTTATTGCATCTATTTGATTCTTCTCTCTTTTCTTCTTTATTAATCTTGCTAGCAGTCTATTTTGTTTATCTTTTCAGAAAACCAGCTCCTGGATTCATTGATTTTTTGAAGGATTTTTTATGTCTCTATCTCCTTCAGTTCTGCTCTGATCTTAGTTATTTCTTGCCTTCTGCTAGCTTTTGAATTTGTTTGCTCTTGCTTCTCTGGTTCTTTTAATTGTGATGTTAGGGTGTCGATTTTAGATCTTTCTTGCTTTCTCTTGTGGGCATTTAGTGCTATAAATTTCACTCTACACACTGCTTTAAATGTGTCCCAGATATTCTGGTACATTGTGTCTTTGTTCTCATTCGTTTCAAAGAACATCTTTATTTCTGCCTTCATTTCGTTATTTAACCAGTCGTCATTCAGGAGCAGGTTGTTCAGTTTCCATGTAGTTGTGCAATTTTGAGTAAGTTTCTTAACCCTAAGTTCTAATTTGATTGCACTGTGGTCTGAGAAACAGATTTTTGTGATTTCTGTTCGTTTACATTTGCTGAGGAGTGTTTTACTTCCAATTATGTGGTCAATTATAGAATAAGTGCAATGTGATGCTGAGAAGAATGTATATTCTGTTGATTTGGGGTGGAGAGTTTTGTAGAATTCTATTAGGTCCACTTGGTGCAGAGCCGAGTTCAAATCCTGGATATCCTTGTTAACCTTCTGTCTCATTTATCTTTCTAATATTGACAGTGGAGTGTTAAAATCCCCCATTATTATTGTGTGGGAGTCTAAGTCTCTTTGTAGGTCTCTAAGGACTTGCTTTATGAATCTGGTGCTCCTTTATTGAGTGCATATATATTTAGGATAGTTAGCTCTCCTTGTTGAATTGATCCGTATACCATTATGTAATGGCCTTCTTTGTCTCTTTTGATCTTTGTTGGTTTAAAGTCTGTTTTATCAGAGACTAGGATTGCAACCCCTGCTTTTTTTTGTTTTCCACTTGCTTGGTAGATCTTCCTCCATCCTTTTATGTTGAGCCTATGTGTGTCTCTGCACGTGAGACAAGTCTTCTGAATACAGCACACTGATGGATCTTGACTTTTTATCCAATTTGCCAGTCTATGTCTTTTAATTGGGGCATTTAGCCCATTTACATTTGAAGTTGATATTGTTATGTGTGAATTTGATCCTGTCATTGTGATGTTAGCTGGTTATTTTGCCCATTAATTGATGTCATTTCTTCATATCGATGGTCTTTACACTTTGGCATGTTTTTGCAGTGGCTTGTACTGGTTGTTCCTTTCCATGTTTAGTGCTTCCTTCAGGAACTCTTGTATGGCAGGTCTGGTGGTTTCAAAATCTCTCAGCATTTGCTTGTCTGTAAAGAATTTTATTTCTCCTTCATTTATGAAGCTTAGTTTGGCTGGATATGAAATTCTGAGTTGAAAATTCTTTTCTTTAAGAATGTTGAATATAGGCTCCGACTGTCTTCAGGCTTGTAGGGTTTCTGCTGAGAGATCCTCTGTTAATCTGATGGGCTTCCCTTTGTGGGTAACCCGACCTTGCTCCCTGGCTGCCCTTAACATTTTTTCCTTCATTTCAACCTTGGTGAATCTGACAATTATGTGTCTTGGAGTTGCTCTTCTCGAGGAGTATCTTTGTGGTGTTCTCTGTATTTCTTGAATTTGAATGTTGGCCTGCCTTGCTCCATTGGGGACGTTCTCCTGGATAATACCCTGAAGAGTGTTTTCTAACTTGGTTCCATTCTCCCCATCACTTTCAGGAACACCAATCAAATGCAGATTTGGTCGTTTCACATAGTCCTATATTTCTTGGAGGCTTTGTTCATTTCTTTTTACTCTATTTTTCTCTAATTGTGTCTTCTCACTTTATTTCATTAATTTGATCTTCAATCACTGATCTCCTTTCTTCCACTTGATTGAATCGGCTATTGAAGCTTGTGCATACATCACGAAGTTCTTGTGCTGTGCTTTTCAGCTCCATCAAGTCATTTTAGGTCTTCTCTACACTGTTTATTCTAGTTAGCCATTTGTCTAACCTTTTTTCAAGGTTTTTAGATTGCTTGTGATGGGTTAAAACATGCTCCTTTAGCTCGGAGAAGTTTGTTATTACTGACCTTCTGAAGCCTACTTCTGTCAACTCGTCAAAGTCATTCTCTGTTCAGTTTTGTTCTGTTCCTGGTGAGGAGCTGCGATCCTTTGGAGGAGAAGAGGCACTCTAGTTTTGGGAATTTTCAGCTTTTCTGCTCTGGTTTTTCCCCATCTTTGTGGTTTTATCTACCTTTGGTCTTTGATGTTGGTGACCTAAAGATGGGGTTTTGGTGTGGATGTCCTTTTTGTTGATGTTGATGCTGTTCCTTTCTGTTTGTTAGTTTTCCTTCTAACAGTCAGGCCCCTCAGCTGAAGGTCTGTTGGCATTTGCTGGAGGTCCAATCCAGACCCTGTTTGCCTGTGTATCACCAGCAGAGGCTGCAGAACAGCAAATATTGCAGAACAGCAAATATTGCTGCCTGATCCTTCCTCTGGAAGCCTCGTCCCAGAGGGGCACCCACCTGTATGAGGTGTCTGTCAGCCCCTATTGGGAGGTACCTCCCATTCAGGCTACATGGGGGTCAGGGACACACTTGAGGAGGCAGTCTATCCATTCTCGGAGCTTGAACACCATGCTGGGAGAACCACTGCTCTCTTCAGGGCTGTCAGACAGGGACATTTAAGTCTGCAGAAGTTGTCTGCTGCTTTTTGTTCAGCTATGCCCTGCCCACAGAGGTAGAGTCTACAGAGGCAGTAGGCCTTGCTGAGTTGCAGTGGGCTCCACCCATTTAGAGCTTCCCGGCCACTTTGTTTACCTACTTAAGCCTCAGCAATGGCAGACACCCCTCCACTTGACAGGCTGCAGCCTCACAGGTGGATCTCAGACTGCTGCGCTCATAGTGAGCAAGCCTCTGTGGGCGTGGGACCTGCTGAGCCAGGCACAGGAGGGTATCTCTTGGTCTGCAGTTGCTCAGACCATCAAAAAGCACAGTATTTTGTCAGGGCTGTACTGTTTTTCCAGGTACAGTCTGTCACGGTTTCCCTTGGCTACGAAAGGGAAATCCCCCGACCCCTTGCACTTCCCAGGTGAGGTGATGCCCCACCCTGCTTTGGCTCACTGTCCATGGGCTGCACCCACTGTCCAACCAGTCCCAGTGAGACGAACCAGGTACCTCTGTTGGAAATGCAGAAATCACCCGTCTTCTGTGTCCATCTCGCTGGGAGCTGCAGACTGGAGCTGTTCCTACTAGGCCATCTTGGAAGCACTCCCTTGCTTATATTTTCTTCCACTTTGTAATTTATCCTTTTCAAGTATGTGATAGTGACTGGTGTCTTTCAGAGACCAAAATATTTCAAGTTTGATGAAGCTTATGATTTTTTCCATGGTTTGTGCTTTTTGCATCCTAGGAAATCTTTTTCTATGCTTGAAAACAAAAGATTTTCTTCTATATTTTCTTGAATACATTTCTTATCTTCTGTTTTGCTCTATGATCCACTGTAAGTTAATTTCAACCCTTGATGTGAGGTAAGGATATATATTCATTTTTTTCCAAATGGAGTTCATTTATTTTAGAGACATCTGTCAAAAGAATGTCTATTCTATATTCTACATTTTCACACCTTTATTGAAAATCAGTTGAGCATGTATGAGGTAGCATATTTCTTTGTTTCCTACTCTGTTCTAATCACATGCATGTCCATCCTACACAAATACCATCCTTTCCTTATTACTGTTTTTTTCTTAAAATTGATCAGTATAAATACTACACTTTTATTTGCCTTTTTCAAATTTTTTTTGACTATTCTGAACTATTTGTATTTTAATATACACTAAGTTATTTCTGCTTTCAATGACTATTTTCTACTTTATGGATTTTGTTCATACATAGTGCAATGGAGAAATGTGTAGGAGAAGCAATAGGTAACAAATCTGTCTTTTTCTTGGCTAGATAAAATGTATCCAGTCATCATAACCAATACATGTTCTAAGTTTAGCTATGCTGTAATTAATATACATTCAAAACTTTCCAAGTAAATGCTTCAAATAATTCTACCAGTTATTTGCCATTAATTAATCTGTCTAGTATTCTGAATTATATTTTAAATATTCAGCTTGAAATACCTGAAACTATTAGATTGAAAATTAAATTTATTCAAAATGCTTATAAGCACAGGCTTTTAGCACTTAAAAAAAGTTAAGAAACCTATAAAATTCCCAAACTGAAAAATATAAATAATTTAAAAACCCATTTGTCCATTTAGACAGCTAAAACTCATGAAGCATACACAAGTAGCTCAGATTTTTACAAAAATCCAATTCTTTCAATTACATCTAATTTTGCTTATTAAAGTAATCTAGAAATCATTTTACTTGTCTACCTAAAGACCAAGGGGCATAATTATAAAAGTAACATTCATTTTATTTCCATTAGGAAAAGACTGTCTTAAGTAAAATGAAATAAAGATCTTTTTCAAGGAAAGTGTAATAGGAAAAACAGTATGTAATACATGACACAAAACCAAAAGCATTAAATTTTAAAGACTAAAATATTAACAAAACTGGATAATGAAATAAAAAATAAATAAAAATATATATTAACTAGAGACCACTTCTTCATGTTTGTCTCTCTAGTAGAAAATAAGTGTTCTAAAATAAGATTAAGCATAATAATTTCTTGTCTGACTATTGGAAGTATTTCTTTCCAAAATGTTTTGTTTTATTTTATTTTTTGACTACACTCAGACACTTTTATTCATGTTTTAATGATACTTACCTCTCTTTTGCTCTTTCCTTTCTTCTTCCTTAATGAAATGCACTTTAGATAATGCATGTAGTCACTGAAAAGTATTGATTTGATGAAACTGAACAAAAGATAGAGAAATAATTTGTATTAGGCAGTTTCTAAGATGGCTCTCAGTAACTATCTCCTCCAGATATTTATTCTCATTCGTAATGCCATTCCCTTGAGCATGGGCTTATCTAATGACTTGCTTTTGACAAATAGAATATAACAAAATTGATGGGATTTCACCTTTGACATTAGGTTTCAAAAAGCATCCTGGTTGCAGGCAATTTTTTGTCGTGGGCACCTTCTCTTGTTCTCTTTCACTTGTTGTAGGAAGCCAGGTACCATGTGGAAAGCTGCCTTTTGGAGATCCCCAGTGGCAAAGTGTGATGTCTTCAACCATCATCCAGTAGGCACCTAAATCTGTCAATAGTCATATGAAGAGATTGGAAATGTATCCTCCCCGAAGAATCTTAGATGAAGGTAGTAGTCCTAGCCTACAAATGGATTGTAGTTTGTAAAATGCCCTGAGCCTGTGTACCTGGTTAAGCCATGCTTAGGTTCCTCAACTCATAGAAATTGTGATATAATAATGTTTGCCCTTTTAAACTGACAAATTCTGGAGTAATTTTTTACACAGTATAGTAGGGCAGAGAGTAGTCCCTTAAAGGATATGTCCACCAGGAATCTCAGAATGTTACTTCATTTGGAATAAGATCTTTGCAGGTATAATTAAGGTAAGAATCTTAAAATGAGATTATTTTAGATTATGTTGGGGCATAAATCCAATAACAGGGCTCTTTATAATAAAAAAGGAAGACACATAAACATACAAAGATGAAGAGGATGTAAAGATGGAGGCAGAGATTTGAGTGATGTGTCTACCAGCAAAGGAAACCCAAGAATTGCCTGCAACCAGAAACTAGGAGAGAGGCATGAAACAGATTTTCTTCAGAGCCTCCAGAAGGTGCAGACACCTTGATTTTACAGTTCTGAACTCCAGAACGAAGAGAGGATAAATTTCTGTTGTTTTAAGTCAAGTTTGTTGCAATTTGTTGTAGCAGTCTTGGGAAACTAATGCAGCAATAGATATATGGCACATATGTTAGAAAAAGGAATGAGATATGGAGCATGTAATTGTCAAAATTTTACTGTAATATGTTACTTATAAGTTATGAACATGAACAAGACACATAGAAGATAAAAATGATACAATAATTAAGTGAAAGTCACTAACTTGTAATAATGACAGGAAATTGCTACATGCTTTGTTTTAAACTTATTTAAAAGGATTTTTATCATTAATATAGTATCTATGCAGAGCCCAACTGTAACTTAATAGTGTGCTAAACAAAGTACATTTCTGTCTCTGTGCATACACTTACACACACACACAGGCACACATGTGTATATATATATACATATATATGTGTGTGTTTATGTATATGGAAATAGAGAGAGAAGATTTTAAATTTACTGAGGAAATGTGAAGTTCGAATCCAATAAAGTTCTGTGACTTATGTTAACATTCACTGTTCAGCAATATTTTGTTATTGCTTTTGTTGCTGTTCAATCATCATTTTTTTTGTTTCTACTGTCTGCACTCAATTTTAGGCATGAGAAGCCTGGGAATTCAATATATTAGACTCTTGTTTAAGGGTTCTGGATATGATTACCTTCTGTGAAATGCAGTTACTCAAAACTTGGAAGGTAGAAAATTAGTCAGAAGCCATGATCTTATGTGTCTAAGAACAGCAGCTAAAATATGACTTTGCAAAAAGGGGCTTTGCAGTGATCTTCATATTTCCCTGCCATCACATGAAGCCTGTAGATGAATTGTGACGTTGGTAGTGGTTTCGTACAGATTTCTGAGTTTGCATGTAAATAGCAACATTTAGACTATCAAGAACATGGCAGAGGCATCAATTCCAAACTACTTTCATTATCACCAATTTCTGCTCCTTTAGCCTGCCCCCAGTATTAAACCCTCTTCTATTTGAAATATCTTGGATGTTTGCATTATCTTTGACAATCTATGTTTGGTAAAACAGTTAAATAGAAGTTGAATTTAGAGCAAATCTTAAAAATAAAATAAGAATAAAATATTTGAAATAAAATATTATTAAAATAAAATAAAAATGACATAAAATCATAACAAATATTACAATTTATTTTAATAGAGGTTTCATGTATAATGATGTAGCAAGATAAAAGTTTGGAGAAAATAACTATATGATTCTAGTTTTTTTTATTTTAAGAAAAAATAAAAGAAATAATGTAAAAGTGTAGAGTTGGATTGTCTGCATGTTTTACCCACATCTTAACAAATTCTGTGTGAGGTCAACCAGTAATTTAAAAAATAATGTTATCTTATGTGTGGCTTCCCAGAAGCAGTACCTGACATAAAAACATGACTGCAAGTGTATTTGGGAGGTAAGGACAGGAAGAACTGTGAGACAATGACAATGTGAAATGAAGAATGAATAAAAAACAAGAAAATGTGTATTAGTTACTGGGTTGCCACAGTGGAAAACTAGGACTTAATCCTTCTAGGGCCCCACTAAAAGAATATCTAGAACTAAAATAAATCTTAGAATTTTAAGTACTAACAGATCCTATGTGCCCTGCTATGATACTCCTAAAACAACAAACGAGTCAGATTTTAGATCTGGGCTTAATTAATCCTATCTTCTTAATAAAAAATTTATTTTTAATATGTAGACAATGGGAAGCTACAAGTGAGACTTCACTGAGTCAAGTAAAGGTTGATAAAAGCTGTAACCTAATTTCCACACCAATGATAGTTGTTTTAGATATTTTGCGCAAAACATAAAATTAATACTCATTGAGGTTCAATACTTAAAAATAAGTACCAATGAAAAGTTATCAAGAATTAGATTTTGGAAAATATGAAAATTTTTATTATTAAAAGAAATTTACTAGCACATGATTCCCCTAGAGAACATATGGAGGTAATGGAACAAGGTGCAGTTTCAAAGCCACTGCTAAACTGAAAATGCCCTAAAAAGTACACATTTGATGCCATCAACATAAAGGTATTTATTTCTAAACTAATTGAAAGTCCCTTGTGTTTCTGACATTTAATATTTTTTTTATTTGAAGGAACTTTAAAAGCAGGCATATGAAATATGCTTTCGGTAGGAAATGTGGGCTCTAAAATGTTGAGGAGCATTAGTACAGACAGAATGATTTCATGGGGGAAAAAAATAAAAAAATAAAAAACAGGAAGAGCCTAGCATGGAAAGCAGGACAGCTCGTCTGGATACCAGGTTTGAGGATGAATGTGAGTTTAAGGCTGTTTCTACTAATCGCTTCCATCACACGATCATTCAAGCCAGACAACCAGTTTCACTGGCTTTTTGACCTTATTAACATGATGCTTGACAAAATTGATTCAACAATTCAGTTGAAATGGCAGGACCACAAACAGTCTTAGGCTCTGCAAATGCTACCTACAATTTCAAGTCAATTGACAGCAGTCACTGTGTTCAGAGCATGTGTATAATGCAATAATTGTTTTAAACTTTTCTCTTCTCCTAAACCTGCTAATCCTGCTTTCCCCACTTTACTCTCAAGAGATTGCATTGATTCCTACTTCAGAGAGAAAATATACCAAAAAAAAATTATATTATGACATGCCATTCACACAAATCTTAACTGCCAGTTATGGTGTATTTTGATAAATATTCCTGACTTTCAGAGACCTCAATATGCTTATACCCTGATAACCATAGTTTTATTGTTATTGTTGTCATTGCTTTCATTTTAAACGTGGAATGTGAATTTCACTCAGCAGAGCATTCTTTTGAGGAAAAATACTATGACATCTCCAAGATCACTCCACTAGAATATATTTTTCTTTTTCAAATCCTATTCCCTTGTGGACAATATTTATTTTCTTCAATTAAACATTTCTCCAGTACTTTTTAAACCTCTGACATAGGAATTTTATGACTATGGAATGGCTTAACTGGTTTAACTAAAACCAGTTTTCTTCTAATTTTTAACCAAAAAATAAGTAGAAAAAGACGTAACATAAAAAGAAGAATAATTTTGTAATTTCTTTATGTTAGTTTTCTTAGCATATACCTTAGCATCTATATAAGGAACAAGATTACAAATGTAACAAGACCTCTCAAGTATAAAACTTCTAAAATGCTGACTAGTAGCCCAAAGATTCTTGTTTCAATACAGAGTTAAAATAGGCTACAACTCCGAGTTGCTTTATATTATACTTTGTTAACTAATTCCACATTTGTGTGATTTCAGTATAAGTTGGATTCATTCAGAGAAGTATTTTTTTTCTTACTCTTGGTAGAAAAAATATGCAATGAGGACTATTTGAATATAATATATTGGATAGTATAATAGGATGGTTACAATCTGTAATCTTAAAAAAATTATAGCTGCACACATAGCTTCTTTGTACTGGGGAATGCCAGCCAATTCTTGGATAAAAGGAACAATGGAGTTCATCAGATCTTCCTAACAACACAAAATGACATGGCCTGTTCTACCAAATACTTTCTATAAAATTCACTTAGCCAATCAAAGATATTTGTTTTGCAATTGAAACGCTCATACCCTAATAAGAATAGCTCATGACTAGAATGAAATGTAAATACTCATAAAAATGTCCATTGGCTATAAATTTGAATAAATCATACTAATCAATTAATGGAGGGAATATAGTTCTGTCAATTGTGATTTCATCTCTTCTTTGTGTGTATTTCAGAAAGTGAAAAAAAGTGGTAACAGTAGAATTATTCACTAAATACCAAATTGAAAAAAGCACTTCAACAATAAAACAAAACATAAAAACATAAACACGATAGTAAATTTGTCTTAAATAATGTTGAGTTGTACTCCACTCTTCTCATCTTAAAGGACATTAATGAAGTTTATATATTAATATGGACAAGGAAACTAATTCCTGTTGCCTCATTTTCCCTCAAGCACAAGCAGTTATCTTTTTTCCTGACTACTAAAGGGAGAGGTGGCAGTGATACTAGTAGCCTCCTACCAGTGACATAGTAACAAGCCTAGAAATAGTACTTGAGGAAATATTTGGCCCTACCTCTGCCCATTAATCTTTGGAAATTAATAAACTTTTCTCTCTCATTTTATTTGTAAATAAAGTATAAAAATGTCCAACTCTCTGATTCAAAACTACAACAAAATATGTATGAAAATCTTTATCAAAAAATAAAAAAAATCGAAGTCATATAAGATAATCTTAATTTGCTTTTTAATGAAGATACAAAGAGGCTGATCTCGAAAAATACTTTGATACTGTGTTTAACATGCCTATTTCCAGCTGCTTTATCTGTTACTGTTCAGTGCTCTTTCGGGGTTATCAACCCAACAATTATACCAACAATGCCACTGCATGTAGAGTTGAGACATTTTCCTCTCTTGCATTAATAAATTGTTTTCTTCAGTATGAAGGGAAACAAATATTAGGAAAAACTAGTCAGTATTTCCTAATATTTGTCATTTGTGGGCCATATTAATTTCACTTACACAATATGTATTTTCTTATAACTTTAGTAAAGGAGAATAAAGACTTTTGCTTAAGGAAGGAAGGCATTCATTTGTAATTAAATATAAAATTCTAGCAGTCAGAGACACCCAAGTTAGAATTATGTCTCTGACTCTTATAGACTTTTAACAATGAGGCAATTACTTAACTCCCAACTCAGTTAATTAAGCTGTAAAATAATAATAATAATATCTGTCATGCAAATTTGTGAAGATAATTATAAAATGTATATAAAATTTGGGGTAAGGACGAACAGGCAGAAAGCATGTGAAACTGACAACTATTAGTATTATAATATGGTTTCCAATATTTCACAACTACTGTCAACCTTAGTAAATTTAGGTAATCATTATAAACTTCAATTCTCTAGTATAAAATGAGATATTAAATAAGGTAAATGTTGGATGGCCACTTCTAGTTTCACGAATGCTACAACCCACATCAAACCACAAGAAACCATGTTACGATGACCACCTACTTCAATTAAATAAGGGGATTTGTTTCCATTTAATGTATGAAGCAGACTCCCTAGAAAAGTTCATTACTTACCTCCATTCATATAGAGCAGAGGTAGGCAAACATTTTCTATAAAGGGTAAGACAGTGAACATTTTAGCCTTTGTAGGTCATACAGATTCTGTAGCAATTCTCAATTGTGTTGTAGCACAAAAACAACAATAGACAGCATGTAAACAAGTGAGCATAGCTGTGTTCTAATAAAATTTTATTTATGGACACTAAATTGAATTTTGCATAACTTTAATATGTCATGAAATATTCTTATGCTTTTTTTTCAAGGCCTTAAAAATGCAAAAAACCTTCTTAGATCATTGGCCATATAAAACAGCTGATGGGCTGGTTTTTGCCTGTAGACTTTAGTTTACTGACCCTGCATAGATCATTTTTGGTTAGTCGGAACTAAGCCCTAAGTTTTAAAAAGAGTGGCTCTTTGTCTATTAAAAAACATCAAATTTCATTGAATGCATTTTTTAATTATTTTTTTTTCCAAATTAATTTACTTTTTAAAAAAAATGTTTGAGTCAGAACCTCACCGTGTCACCCAGGCTGGAGTGCAGTGGCGCGATCTCTGCTCACTGCAACCTTCACCTCCCAGGTTCAAGCAATTCTTGTGCCTCAGCCTCCCTAGTAGCTGGGATTACAGGTGTGTGCCACCATGCTCAGGTAATTTTTTTGTATTTTTAATAGAGATGAGGTTTTGCTATGTTGCCTAGGCTGGTCATGAACTCCTGGCCTCAAGTGATCCACCTGCCTGGGCCTCCCAAAGTTCTAGGATTACAGGCATGAGCCACCATGCCCAGCCTGTATTTTAAAAAATATATGCATATCTCAGGTATATATATTTTTGAGTTATGTTATCATTGCTTACTTGGTAGATAAAAGACTAAAAGTCTTTTGCAAAATTTGTATTTTGCTAAAATTTTAAAACATCAATGATTCTTTTTCATAAGGGTTAGAGCACTTTTCAGAATGACAAAGTAGTTAGAAAAATGTGGAAACAATATTTTGTTGCCCACCCCCCCAGGTACATATATTTGGCTTTATTCTGATGATAATTGTGGTGTCTATTCCAGTATGCAGTCATACATCATTACACATTGAAACAGTGTTAATATATGCCAGAACTGCAGCAGTACCAAAATATTTGTAGACCTCGGGAAACCAGCACAAACTACTGTTTTTGCAAGATACATGAAGAGAAAAACAAACTTCTTGATGACAGTGGTTAGCAAATTGTTTTCAGAAACAAAGAGAAACAGAGTAATGTAATTTTTCAAATATAGAAGTAGAATTCAGTACAAATTAGTGACTAGGGGTATGAAGATGCATGGCAGTATTTTTTTGCCACTGGCGTACTTACCTTGACATGCTTAATTTGTTAAGAAGGAAAACCTTCAGAAGGTATTTATAAATTAATGGATCACATCCTTTACTTCCCAACATGGTTTTATGGTTGTTGCCTTTTTAAAAACTTTTATTTGTAGGAGAGGTAAAAAGAAAAACCCAAACTGGAAGAATGTTCTTTGTTCTACTGGGAAACAGGGTTAATATCATCTGCAAAGCAGGATAGTGACCATAGTCAGAATTTAGCCCTTTTAGTTGCATCTTTTTTGTTGTTGTTGTTTGTTTAGACCAATTATATGTTCTCACATCTTTGATGGGAAATCAGATTAAATTCATGACTTTTTGAAGCAATTTTCAATTATTGTCACCCAGATATTGTCATACTGAAACCTATAGATTGTGGCACAGACTGGCTAAATTCCATCTTGATTGTGCCAGACAATGTGCTATTTTTAATCATTCCTTAGGAAAAGATTCTATCTTTGACAGCTATTGTAACAGAGTACTGGCAAAGCTTTTCAACAAGTGAGTATTATTTTTGGCTGCTTCTACCTGACCTAAGAATTTTACATACGAAATAATTAAATAAAGTTTAAACAAATTTATTGCTTAAAGGAGCTCTTTTTCCTAAATGTGAATGACTATCTCCTGATTCTTTTGGGGTATTCTGTTTCTTCCTTTGTATTGGGTAAAAATGGTATATTTTTACACAATTCTTAAATCAACTGTTGTAAAATATTGATCACTTTCTCATTGGATTTGTAAAATATTACCACCATATGGGAGAAATATATAACTGTATATGATCTTTTTAACACATGCCATTCTATTCATTTGACTTTTTTTGGTATATGAGATAAGAAGAAAAGAAAAGGAAAAGATCTTCAGTCCTCAATTCTAAAACATAGGTATACATGTATCCATTTTTGATGTGACCAAACTTAGATCTTATGTTGGGGGTAAAATGCTACGTAAAGTAATGTAACAGGATACAAAAGTGTCAGAGAACCTGCAGAACCTCTGAGAAGATGATGTGCACCATTGCTACATGGAGATTAAGAGATCTGTAGCTGGACCCAAGATATTATACCTGTACACACATCCTGGAACTATCGATTTATGTAATTTTGACTTTGTGGATGCAGGACTGAAGGTCTTCTACAATCTAGGAAGAAAAAGAGAGATTAGCATGAGGTGAAAGGGTGGAGACTGGGAGAAAATGCCAAACACATTAAGAATCTGCACAGCAAAAGAAACTATCATTAGAGTGAACAGGCAACCTACAGAATGGGAGAACAATTTTTCAGTCTATCCATCTGACAAAGGGCTAATATCAGGAATCTACAAAGAACTTAAACAAATTTACAAGAAAAAAAACAACCCCATCAAAAAGTGGGCCAAGGATATGAACAGACACTTCTCAAAAGAAGACATTTATGCAACTAACAAACATATTTAAAAAAGCTCATCATCACTGGTCATTAGGGAAATGCAAATCAAAACCACAATGAGATACCATTTCATGCCAGTTAGAATGGTGATCATTTAAAAGTCAGGAAACAACAGATGCTGGAGAGGATGTAGGGAAATGTACACTGTTGGTGGGACTGTAAGTTAGTTCAACCATTGTGGAAAACAGTGTGGTGATTCCTCAAGGATCTAGAACTAGAAATACCATTTGACCCAGCAATCCCATTACTGGGTATATACCCAAAGGATTATAAATCATTCTACTATAAAGACACATGCACACGTATGTTTATTGCAGCACTGTTCACAATAGCAAAGATTTGAAACCAGCCCAAATGCCCATCAATGATAGACTGGATAAGGAAAATGTGGCAAATGTACACCATGGAATACTATGCAGTTGTAAAAAAGGATGAGTTCATGTCCTTTGCAGGGACATGGATGAACCTGGAAACCATCATTCTCAGCAAACTAACACAAGAACAGAAAAGCAAACACCGCACGTTCTCAATCATAAGTGGGAGTCGAACAATGAGAACACATGGACGCAGGGAGGGGAACATCACACACTGCGGCCTGTCGTGGGGTGGGGGGATGGGGGGGATAGCATAAGGAGAAATACCTAATGTAGAAGACAGGTTGATGGGTGCAGCAAACCACCATGGCACATGTATACCTACGTAACAAACCTGCACATTCTGCACATGTACCTCAGAACTTAAAGTATATATATAAAAAAAGAATGATAAAAAGAAAGAGCCAGTAGTGGGAGTCTACTGTTTCTCAAGGAAAGGACAGCAGTAGAAGTCAAGGTATGTAGTAGAAGAAATTTTTACATTGTGACTGCCTTCCTCTGGAAAATATGGCTCAATGTCAGGCCCTTTGTCAACTTGAACGCTCTGACTACCTCAGGAAAAATAATATCTTCAAGAAGACAGGAATGTTAGAAGCTTTCTTCTCTATGGATTAAGGTAAGTAAAAAATAGAAGGAAGAAAAAAATAGTATTGCCCCACAACAGGGAAAAACCATTTTTCATTCATTTATTTATTCATTCACTTATTCTTTTGGAAAAAATTTTTCTTCTTGGTCTTGTAAATCTTTACTGAAAACTACTATTTTAGAATAAATGTGGCATTATGACTATAAAAGTACCCATCACTTGGCTTTGCTGAAATATAAAACAAATCATAAGAGAGGAAGGGGATCTAATATACATAAGAATCTGAGTACCTTCAGGAAGGAAAGAAACAAGTCTATACCTGATCATTGGTAGTTAAAGTTAGGAGACATGTATGAATAGGCAAATTGGCTCAGAGCATAATAGTGCAAGAGCAAAAGTACTGATGCTATGTTACCTGAAGGCAGTGGCGTCTAGGCTACTGAACTAGTATCAACGAGAGGAGTACAGGTTCTGTGGAAGACAACTATTACCTGCCTTGCAAGAGGCTGATATCAGAAGCTTTTTCAGAAGACCTAGTGGATTGCTATAGTTCTCAAAATAAAGTCTGAGCATAAGTATATGTCTTTGTCTGTTAATGGTGCTATAGCAAATTACCATAGACTGGATGGCTTAAACAATAAATGTTTATTTCTCACAGTTCTGGAACCTAAAAGTCCATGATCAAGGTGTCAGCAGATCAACGTCTGGTAACAGTCAGCTTCCTGATGTGCAGATGCCTCCCTGACTTAATCTCACATGTTGGAGAGCAAGAAAAGAGGATGTTTTCCTGTCACTTCCTATAAGGGTGCTAATCACAGTGATGTGGGCTCCACTCTTATGATCTAATTATCTCCCAAAGGCTCCATCTCCTAATATCATCATATTGAAGGTTAGAATTTATTTCAATATATGAATTTGGGACGATATAAACATTCACTTTATAATAGATATAGACTAACAACTGAGGCCAGCTTGAGGAAAGTTAATTGTGCTTGACCTAAGAGGGACTAAGATCCCTTTCCTTTGTGGGATTATGGCAGTTTGTACTAGGTCCTACTCCAAGAAAATATTATGAAGTTGGCCATCAGTGTTTGTTCTGTGGAGGACTGGAGTTCAACAAGGCCACTGTGTAACACCAAAGAGTAAGGCAAAAAAGAGAAGTTTAGTGGTATTTATTCTTAGATGAACTCTTAAAAGATTAAATGTGAAAGTCATTCAGACCACCATTATGGATTGCATAAGCTTCTATAGTTTTAGGAAATCTGAAGAGCATACCAAGAGTTAGATAATGGGATTCAACCCAGTTTGAAATGTCAAACATTTATTTTATTTTACTTGAAAACTAAAATAGACATGTGGAACTTGTGCTCGAAATTTTTGTATCCAGTCATATTTTATGTAGTATGGTATATGTTGAATACTTACTAAAGTCTATTAATCCTTATGTAAGATCTATAAGAAGAGAAGCATTTCCTTTTTGGAAAATTTTTAGTTGTGGATCTCATGAAATAAACAATAATTGTAGTATAATTTTATGAATTCCAAGTTTGGAACTAGAGTAAGGTGAGTGAGATAGCTGCATCAGGTTGGAAAAATCAAAGACGTACAAAACAACTACATAATCAATATAAATATATTTACTGCAATGTTTTAATGTAAAATGTAAAATACAAAATAGAACATCTTAAAATAAAGCAGGATTTGATCCTATAATTGTACAAATCTTCCTCACATACCTCACTCTAATCCTGGTGTTTGTTCCAATAAAAATTTATTTACAACAAGTTAATCCACGTGCCGTGATTTGCTGAGGATTTTTTTAAAATAGTGCATGAAAATATTATATCGATAGATAGATAGATAGATAGATAGATAGATAGATAGATAGATAAATTGTGTTTCAGTGCCCTGTTAAATGTTGCCTCAAAAGAAAATGCCTTACTGGCCCCACCCTATTCCCTACCTACTCTGGAAAACATCAGATTTGGAAAAGAAAAGAAAAAAAAAAGGAATAGGGAAACAAGAGAAAGCCAAATAAGTAAAATCAAAAAGCGGGGAAAAAAGAGAAAGAAGATAAAATGTGGTAAGAATGTAAACATGAACTATTTTTTAATCTAGTAAAATAATGTAAAATAAAATCCTCCAAGGATATGAATGTTTTAAAATGTAAGAGTAGGTCAAATATATCCTCAACTGAAACTAATGTAATAGGGCATTCTCTTGCATTCCTAGCAGATACCTCTGAGTTCAGGTATTTTTCTGTTGTGAAATTCTGAGCACTGAAGATTCTTGAATGCCTGGAAGTTGGGGTTGGGGAGTAAAAGAGAAGTAAACCAACTCCTGCTTTATTTCTTCCTAAAGCTCTTCATGAAAAGTAGCTTCTTCTTCTTCAGAAATAGTAATAACTTGACAATTCAGAGTCTGGCGTATCCATCTCCCTCAAACATTCAAAATTTAAAATTCCAAACTGGATAAAATCCTAGAGAAGGATAATATCTGCACTTTCTCTTAGCACTGCTAAATAGAAAAAACAAGTTGAGATTTTTGAAGTAGAATTGCGGATAACCACTACTCTTAAGTCATGTGTTCAGTGTTATCTTGCAGCAAGTCAAGACAAAGTGTTCTGTAACAAGACTACCATCACTTAAATCTCTGCTTTTCCACTTATTAATCTGTGATCCTGAACATGTCACTTAAACTCTCTTTTCTTCAGTTTACTCTTCTATAAAGTGGGGATAATGATAGTTCTTACTTTATAAAGTTATAATTAATATTAAATGAATTAAATGTGGAGCTTTTGCCTGGTGCATAATTTTATAAATAACATACTTACAATAAGTTATTATATTCCTATCAAAATTACCATTAAAATAGGAGATTAAGAAATCAGAATTGCAAAAAATACATACCATTTTATACAGTGAGAATATTTTTGCAAACCACCAGTGAAATAGGAATAGTTGATAGGAAAGCCCTGAACAACTTCAGCTAGAGAACTTTAATAAAGATTATTTCTTTGTAACAAGGATTCCATTTTTTAGCTTGTAAACAATTTGGGTTTACTCTTTTTGTCCAAAGAAATGAAGCATAAAACATGAAACCGTTAACATGAAAGCAGTGTTGGAAGAAGACAGGAACATGGAAGAATAAGACACAAGAAAGAGAGAGAGAGAGAGAGAGAGACAGAGACAGAGAGAATGAGGGAACTAAAGATACGCATTATGCAAAGCATTTTTTTTTCCATTCAACTGACAGTAAGAAAATATTCCACATTGCAACTAAAAATCTGCATGCACAAAAATCAACAAAAACTTTATAAAACAATACCTTTATTAGATGGTCTCCTCTCCTCTCCTCCTCTTCCCTTCCTTTGTCTTCTATGCTATTCTAACAGATTTTTTTATCTAAAGTGAACAAAAAAATGCATGAATAAATTTTGAACAGTACTAATAGTACCAATGACATTATTCAAAGTAGCAAACATGACATGATAGATAACAAACATGATGATATAAGAAACTGAAGGAAGAAAAGAAGAAAAATAGGAAGAAAGGAAGAAGGGAGAAAGGAGTGGGAAGAGAGGGTAAGAAGGAAGGAAGGAAGGAAGGAAAAAAAGTAACTAGAATTTGAGCAATATAAGAAGAGAATTCTGAATTAGACCAAAGCAGCAGTATTTCCTAGATCCAAACACAATATAATGTCTTCAATTCCATAGATAGGTGAAATTTAAAACTAGTAACAAATTTGACCTTTACCTAAGTTATAGTGTTACTTGTAATTATTTTTAAAATTATATGAAGAGATGATTTCATTACTTATCAAATAGTTAATTCATGTCATAAAATCATGTGTGAAAAATTAGTATCTTTACCCATGACCCCTTGAAAAATCCTTGAATATAAAGGACAAGGAATTGTCAAAGAACTATAGCAGGCAAGACTCTAATGCCTTGTGTTGAAACACAAACAGGTGACATACTTTACACCAGTAGTTCTCAGACTAAGCACACAAATCATCTGCAGGGCTTGTTCAAACACAGATTACAAGGCCCCATACCTAGAAATTCTGATTCAGTAGGTTTGGGATGGCATTTCACTGCTTCACATTTCTAACAAGTTTCCAGTGAATCTAATGAAAACCACTGTTTCACACAATGATTTATTCACCCCAGGCTTCAACATAAATGCTCACATTTTCTTTTCACATTATTCCTGAGAGACAGTGATACAGTTTGGTTATTGTCCACACCCAGATCTCACCTTGAATTGTAGTTCCCATAACCCCCACTTGTGGTGGGAGGGACCCAGAGGAACACAATTGAATAATGGGGGCAGTTTCCCCCAAGCTATTGTCATGAGAGTAAGTTCTTATGAGATCTGATGGTTATATAAGGGGCTTCCCCCTTTGCTCAGCCTTCATTCTTCTCCTTTTGGTTGCCAAGTGAAGAAGGACATGTTTGCTTCCTCTTCCAACGTGATTGTAAGTTTACTGAGGCCTCCCCAGCCCTGTGAACTGTGAGTCAATTAATCCTCTTTTCTTTTTTTTTAATTATTATTATACTTTAAGTTTTAGGATGCATGTGCACAATGTGCAGGTTAGTTACATATGTATACATGTGCCATGCTAGTGTGCTGCACCCATTAACTTGTCATTTAGCATTAGGTATATCTCCTAATGCTATCCCTCCCCCCTCCCCACACCCCACAACAGTCCCCAGAGTGTGATGTTCCCCTCTCTGTGTCCATGTGTTCTCATTGTTCAATTCCCATCTATGAGTGACAACATGCGGTGTTTGGTTTTTTGTTCTTGCGATAGTTTACTGAGAATGATGATTTCCAATTTCATCCATGTCCCTACAAAGGACATGAACTCATCATTTTTTATGGCTGCATAGTATTCCATGGTGTATATATGCCACATTTTCTTAATCCAGTCTACAATTGTTGGACATTTGGCTTGGTTCCAAGTCTTTGCTATTGTGAATAGTGCCGCAATAAACATATGTGTGCATGTGTCTTTATAGCAGCATGATTTATAGTCCTTTGGGTATATACCCAGTAATGCGATGGCTGGGTCAAATGGTATTTCTAGTTCTAGATCCTTGAGGAATCGCCACACTGACTTCCACAAGGATTGAACTAGTTTACAGTCCCACCAACAGTGTAAAAGTGTTCCTATTTCTCCACATCCTCTCCAGCACCTGTTGTTTCCTGACTTTTTAATGATTGCCATTCTAACTGGTGTGAGATGGTATCTCATTGTGGTTTTGATTTCCATTTCTCTGATGGCCAGTGATGATGAGCATTTTTTCCTGTGTCTTTTGGCTGCATGAATGTCTTCTTTTGAGGAGTGTCTGTTCATATCCTTTGCCCACTTTTTGATGGGGTTGTTTTTTTCTTGAAAATTTTTTGGATTTCATTGTAGATTCTGGATATTAGCCCTTCATCAGATGAGTAGGTTGCGAAAATTTTCTCCAATTTTGTAGGTTGCCTGCTCACTCTGATGGTAGTTTCTTTTGCTGTGCAGAAGCTCTTTAGTTTAATTAGATCCCATTTGTCAATTTTGGCTTTGTTGCCATTGCTTTTGGTGTTTTAGACGTGAAGTCCTTGCCCATGCCTATGTCCTGAATGGTAATGCCTAGGTTTTCTTCTAGGGTTTTTATGGTTTTTGGTCTAACATTTAAGTCTTTAATCCATCTTAAATAAATTTTTGTATAAGGTGTAAGGAAGCGATCCAGTTTCAGCTTTCTGCATATGGCTAGCCAGTTTTCCCAGAACCATTTATTAAATAGGGAATCCTTTCCCCATTGCTTGTTTTTCTCAGTTTTGCCAAAGATCAGATAGTTGTAGATATGTGGCGTTATTTCTGAGGGCTCTGTTCTGTTCCATTGATCTATATCTCTGTTTTGGTACCAGTACCATGCTGTTTTGGTTACTGTAGCCTTGTAGTATAGTTTGAAGTCAGGTAGCATGATGCCTCCAGCTTTGTTCTTTTGGCTTAGGATTGACTTGGTGATGCGGGCTCTTTTTTGGTTCCATATGAACTTTAAAGTAGTTTTTTCCAATTCTGTGGAGAAAGTCATTGGTAGCTTGATGGGGATGGCATTGAATCTATAAATTACCTTGGGCAGTATGGCCATTTTCATGATATTGATTCTTCCTACCCATGAGCATGGAATGTTCTTCCATTTGTTTGTATCCTCTTTTATTTCATTGAGCAGTGGTTTGTAATTCTCCTTGAAGAGTTCCTTCACGTCCCCTGTAAGTTGGATTCCTAAGTATTTTATTCTCTTTGAAGCAATTGTGAATGGGAGTTCACTCATGATTTGGCTCTCTGTTTGTCTGTTATTAGTGTATAAGAATGCTTGTGATTTTTGTACATTGATTTTGTACCCTGAGATTTTGCTGAAGTTGCTTATCAGCTTAAGGAGATTTTGGGCTGAGACAATTGGGTTTTCTAAATATATAATCATGTCATCTGCAAACAGGGACAATTTGACTTCCTCTTTTTCTAATTGAATACCCTTTATTTCCTTCTCCTGCCTACTTGCCCTGGCCAGAACTTCCAACAATATGTTGAATAGGAGTGGTGAGAGAGGGCATCCCTGTCTTGTGCCGGTTTTCAAAGGGAATGCTTCCAGTTTTTGCCTTAATCCTCTTTTCTTTATAAATTATCCAGTTTTAGGTACTTCTTCATAGCAGTATGAGAATGGCCTAATACAATCAATTGGTACTGAGGTAGTGGAGCACTGCTGTAAAGATACCCAAAAATGGGCCAGGCATAGTGGCTCATGCCTGTAAATCCAGCACTTTGTGAGGCTGAGGTAGGTGGATAACCTGAGGTCAGAAGTCCTAGACCAGCCTGACCAATATGGTGAAACTCCATCTCTACTAAAAATGCAAAAATTTGCCACATGTGGTGGTGTGTGCCTGTAGTCCCAGACACTCAGGAGGCTGAGGCAGAAGAATTGCTTGAACCAAGGAGGTGGAGGTTGCATTGAGCCAAGATCGTGCCAATACACTCCAGCCTGGGTGACAGAGCAAGACTTCATCTCAAAAATAATAATAATATTTTTGTAAAAAAAACAAAATATGGAAGTAACAGGCAGAGGTTAAAACAGTTTGGAGGGCCCAGAAAAAGACTGGAAAGTGTGGGAAAGTTTGGAACTTTCTGGAGCTTCTTGAATGGCTTTGACCAAAATGTTGATAGTGATATGGACAATGAAGTCCAGGCTGAGGTGGTCTCAGATGGAGATGAGGAACTTTTGGGAAACAGAGTAAAGGTCATTCTTGCTATAGAAAGAGATTGGCAGCATTTTGCCATTACCCAAGAGATCTGTAGAACATTGATCTTGAGAGAGATAATTTGGGGTATCTGGCAGAAGAAACTCCTAAGTGGCAAAGATTTTGAGAGGAAGCAGAGCATGAAAGTTTGGAAAATTGGCAGGCTGATGATACAATAGAAAAGAAAAACCATTTTCTAGGGAGAAATGCAAGCCCACTGTAGAAATTTGCATAAGTAATGAGGAACTGAATATTAATCACCAAGAGAATGGGGAAAATGTCTCCAGGGCATGTCCCTTCAGAGTAGCACCTCCCATGATAAGTCAGGAGGCCTAGAAGGGAATAATGGTTTTGTGAGCCAGGCCTAAGGCCCCCCTGCTCTATGAAGCATCAAGATATGGTGCCCTGTATCCTAGCTGCTTCAGTTCCAGCTGTGGCTAAAAGGGGCCAACATACAGCTTAGGCTGTTGCTTTAAAGGATTCAATCCCTAAACCTTGGTGGCTTACATGTGGTATTGGGTCTGTGGGTGCACAGAAGTTAAGAATTGAGGTTTGGGAATCTCCACCTAGTTTTCAGATGATGAATGGAAATGCCTGGATGTCCAGGCAGAAGTTTGCTGCAGGGGCAGAGCCCTCATGGAAAATGTCTGCTAGGGCAGTGTGGTAGGGAAATATGGGGTTGAAGCCCCAGTACAGAGTTCCCACTGGGGAACTGCCTAGTGGAGCTGTGAAAAGAAGGCCACCATACTCCAGACCCCAAAATGGTAAATCCACCCACAGCTTGCACTGTGCACCTGGAAAAGCTGCAGACACTCAAAACCACCCCATGAAAGCAGCCAGAAGTGGAGCTGCACCCTGCAAAGCCATAGGGACGGAGCTGCCCAACGCTGTGGGAGCCCACCTCTTGCATCAGCATAACTTGGATGTGTCACTTGGAGACAAAGAAGATTATTTTGGAGCTTTAAGATGTAATTACCACATGTTGGATTTCAGACTTGGGTTGGGCCTGTAGCCCCTTCATTTTGGCCAATTTTTCCCATTTGGAATGGGTATATTTACCCAATGCCTGTACTTCCATTGTATATAGGAAGTAACTAACTTGCTTTTGATTTTAGAGGCTCATAGGTGGAAGGGATTGCCTTGACTCAGATGAGACTTTGGACTTAGACTTTAGGTTAATGCTGGAATGGGCTTCGACTTTGGGGGAATGTTGGAAAGACTTGATTGTGTTTTGCAATGTGAGGACATAAGACTTTGGAAGGGTTAGGGGCAGAATGATATGGTTTGGCAGTGTCCCCACACAATTCTTATCTTGAATTGTATTTCCCATAATCCCCATGTGTGGCGGGAGGAACCCAGTGGGAGGAGGTAATTGAATCATGTGGGCTGTTTCCCCCATGCTACTTTTGATATATTGAGTATGTTCTCAAGAGATCTGATGGTTGTATAAGGAGCTTCCCCCTTCACTCGGCTTTCATTCTTCACCTTCCTGCCACCATGTGAAGAAAGAGGTGTTTGCTTCTCCTTCTGCCATGATAGTAAGTTTCTTGAGGCCTCCCTAGTCCTGCAGAGCTGTGAGCCAATTAAATATCTTTCCTTTACAAATTACCCAATCTTGGATATTTCTTCATAGCAGTGTGAAAACAGACTAATACTGTTAGCACTGCTATTATTTACAGATTAAAACAGAGAGACATAGGGCTGTGACTTAAACAAACAACACAGCTAATGAATGAAAAAATCTTAATTAAAATCCTGATTTTCTGAAACCAAACTGTATAGTCTTTCTACTAGTTTAAACTGCATAGAAGGCAAAGTGATTATCAGTTTAGGCCATTGAAAAGGAAAGAGAGAAAATCCCATGTGGTGAATTAGCTAAGGAATCAAAAACAAATTAATTATAGCCTGATAAACATCAGCAAGAGCACAATTGAACAGAATTGAATATGTAATGATCACTTTTGCACTGTTTTTCAACTTCTTTCAGCAAAAATGTAATATCAACATGGGCTATTGTTGTTCCCAAAAGATCTATGCCTTTCTTTTTGATCAGAAAGAAAATCTCAAGTTACTAGCAGAAACTTCCTATCTACCTATCGTACTTATCTATCAATCTATCACAGATCACTAAATAAAAATGAACTATCTTTTTTTAGGTATTTGAATCAGAAATTATTACTATCATAGTTATAGAAAAATATTATTTTAACACTGATATATTGAAACACAGTCATAATATAGATTTAAATATAAAGGTGGCATTCTAGATGGCAAATTTTAGTATGTATTTCTCAATATAATCCAAAAATAATGAATTCATTTGTGATGGCATGTATGGTTTCATAAAATACTATAAAATTTGTTCTGGTTTTGACTTATAGTCAAATTCAGATTCAGAGTCTTCATCAATCTGCCAAAACAACTTGTAAAGACTAGAATTATACACATTTCTGATTATGTTACTATATTGAGTTTACTTTTAATCAAGTTAAATGAAGAATTTATGGCCAAAGGTATTTTCTGACTTGTCCTGCCATTTAATGAGTAGATATAGCCAATCTCCTATGAAAACCTGCAAAACCAAAACAGCAGGCATCTCTTCTTATGGAATAGACTAAAATTTCAGTATAACAGCATTTTGAACACAATTCAGCATTAGGCAAATGGACTTTGGACCCTCTCCAAGGGATTTGATTACCACAAACACCAGAAGTTCCCTTCATTGCACTGTACCACCCATCAGGATTCTGAGAACAGCATAATATTAAAGCTCTCTTGTTCTTATAAGTGAATAATTTTATAGCAGCTACAGAAATATATTTTGCAGTTTCATTCCAGTGGGGAAGGAGGGAAAATTGACTCTGGTGGTTATAGCTATAAACTGAAAGATGTAGGAATATATTTTCTCAAACTATGGGATATTTCCTGTGATCAATGTTCTTAACTATGTCTGAAAAGAAAATTAAGACCTAGGTTTTCAAGTTAACAATCATTGCTTTATATTTCCTTTTTGGTGGCTCAACTTGGAAGTCAAATAGTTTTAAAAACCTATAGTCAGGCTATTACAAAGCCTGAATCAGTCCAAAGTAATTAATTCATAAAATCTTGCTATTGCTTATAAATACTGCTTATTGAAAGAAATTGTGCATGCTATAAAAAGAGAACAAGTAAATATTAATTTGGAAATGTTAAAGAAAGTAGTCAGAAGACATTTTGGTACTCACCCACACATCTTTAAACATAGCAATAGTTATATGAATTATCTCTTAGTTTGTGTATACAGGCTCAGTTTGAGGAAAAATGAAAATACGTGGACCAGTTCTAGCAATGATGAGTGTCAAAGATTCAGAAACAAAATATTCTGTTTATATTTAAAGAATTTGCCCAAATGCATTTAAGTGTCTTTCTTATAGCAAAAGCTAATAAACCAACAAAAAATTGACCTCATTGTCCCCAAACTATCACCACTGAAATGTTTCTTAAAGCGCTAAGGTTGTCAGAAGTACAATAGGACAAATAAGCTTGGTTGTTTATCTCTCAAAATACATTTACAGTAAAAAAATTATTATTTAAATTAGTTAATGATTCTACTGCACTGTATAATTAAAAAAAAATCGCCAAATTTTTCATCTGCTTTCATGTCCTTTCCTATAAACTCTTGTATTTTCTATATTTCTGTACCATAATTTTTGTGGGATGTTGAGAGAAAAAGTGGTTAATGTCTGTGCATAAGCCACCTGTTTTTAAATCCCTATTTTGTTATTTTAACATACTTAACTGACCACCTCTTAGATGGGCAAAACTCCTTTGCCTCTTAGAAAATTTTTTCTCTCATGTTCATACCTGTTTTCTCAATTTCATCCCGCATTAATACTATTTCTGAATCAGAGCAAAAGAAGTACAGAAATAAATGTTCTTTGCGTTTTTATTTTTCCCTAATCAATGCTTATTACAAATTTTATAAAGGAGTAACTGGTATACAGCTTTTCTCCCAATGTAAACAACTAGAAATCTGGACTAAAGTTCTGAAACAATGTTTTCACTCATTGGAATGATATGAATTATAGCATTATGCTTCCTGAGAGACAGATCCACACTGAATTGCTCTGTCTTTTTGTCTGAAGGTAAGTTCTGGATTACAGAGCGAGAAAAGAAGCAAAGCAAGCAATACAGTCTTGTCTTGAAGAGACACAGACTGTAGTTTGGGAAGACTGGGAATGCTGCAATTTGCGGGGTAAAGTAACAGAAAGGAGGGAACTCAGAAATACCTACAGTGGTTCCCGTTTTTCTTGCCTGAATATTAATCTGCATGTGCACAGGGTGAAACTCCACAAAGTCAAGCAATATCAACTGCAAACAAATTGTAAGAATATTAATTCCCAGGCCACACACAAGGATGGAAGACATTCAGTGTCCAGAGAGAGTAAAAAAATCTTGTTGAATACTTGAGATAATTAATAGAAGCCTCAGACGTTTCACAACTGGCTAACAGAGCTATACTGGCCCTTCAGTAAATTCCACTTCAGATCCAAAAAATAAAAAATAAAAAATAAAAAAAAAAAACACAAAAGCTGCCTTTTGTAACTTACCTACCTCCCAAAGCAAACTTCAATAGTCTTTAAAAGAAGTTAACAAAATCTAAACACTTGACAAAAAATCATGTACAATATCTGGGATCTAGTAAAATATTCACTAGCCAGGCAAAAAAACAGACCTGTGAGCCACATGCGAAAAATCATTAAAAATAAAGTAAAATAAGGAAATTAAAAAAGGGATAGATTTACCATACAAGAACTCAAATAGAACTATTAGAAATGTTTAAATATTTGTTTCATATAACTGTGTGTACACACACATAAGTATATGTAAGTTTACTTATATACTTATTTATTTTAGGGATTGACATATGCAATAGTGGGAGCTGTCTAAGCAGTCTCTGTCCGACTGTTGTCTTCAGGTCTGATGCTGTATGTAGTCCACAGAGCAGGAAGTCAAGAAATGAATGAGATGGACTAAAACCGTCATCAATTCTTGGTGACTCTGACCTTAAGTGGTAAATGTCCTGAAAAAGCTGGGACCATTTACCACAGATCTAAATATACACAATTCTGGCCCAGGAGTCAAAGAAGCTTTAGGAGAATGACAGAGAAGGTGGAGTAGTTGCAAATCTGACCACTTCTCTCCACAAAGGAGGTGAGGCAGTGGATAAGCAATGATGCATACGAGCTGCAAAAAGACTGCCACTTCACTTCTACCTTTCAATTCCCCACAGGAAACTTTCTTGTTGCCTATTCTAACTGGAAAATACAGGAAAGGAATTCTGAGAAATGTAGTTTAGCTCAGCAGCACAGACACATCACTAAGCCACTGCAATATTCGAACTATTATAGAAGAACATAATGCAAAAGATACATAAAAATATTTAAATAAGAACCAAATGGAACTTCTAGAGATAAAATCTATAATATCAAAATTAAAATATCCACCGGGTAACTTTAGCAGCTGATTAGACACAGTAGGTCAAATCACCAATAAATTCAAATAAAAAGCAGTAGAGAATACCTATATTAGGCAGCTCAGGCTGCCATAACAAAACAGCACAGGCTGGGTGGCTTGAATAAGAGAAATGTATTTCCCCATGGTTTTAGAGGTTGGAAGTTCAAGATTAGAGGGCCAGCCTGGCCAGTTTCTGGTGAGGACCCTCTCCCTGGCTTGCAGCAGCTGTCTGCTCATTGTGTCCTCCTGTGGCCTTTCTTCCCTGCATGCATGTGTGGAGAGATGGAGCTCTCTGGTGTCTTTTCCCAGAAAGACACTGACATAATTGTATCCAGCCCCCACCCTCATGACCTCCTTTTCAACCCTATCTCCAAATACAGTCACATTGGAAGTTAGGGCTTGAACAAATGAATTTTGAGGAGATAAAATTCAGTCCCTAGCAATATCTAAACTGAAGCACAAAGATATATTTTTTTAAATAGACAAATAACCAAGCTTCAGTGGCCTGTAGCAAGTATTCTAATTTATATGTAATTCATATTCCAGGAGAGGAGAGCAAAGTAAAAGGTCAAAAATATTTGAAAAACGGTGCCCAAACTATACCAAATTTAGTGAACGCTATATCCACTGTGTTGAGAATCTCAGAAAGTCCCTAGCAGAATAAACATAAATAGAGTTATACTAAGAAAAATCTAAATCAAACTGTTGATATACAACGCTAAAAAGGAAAAATGTTAAAGCAGCCACACTAAGCATCTGAGAACAAAAATAAGAATGGTTATAGCCATTTCATTAGAAATGAAGAAAACAAGGAGTGAAACAAACTAATTAAGTTGCTGACAAAAATTACCAAACCTTAATTTATATATAGGAAAATATCTTTCAAAACTAAAAGTGAAGTATTTCTCAAGCAAACAAGACCTAAGGGAATTCAGAGCCAGCAGACATACACTAGAAGGAATATTAAGGAAAGTTCTTCCCTGGCTGAAGAAAACATACCAGGTGGAAACACAGATCTACAGTAGACCATGAAGAATGCTATTTCTGAGTGTGCAGGTAAATAAATATTGAAGACTTTTCCCCCATCTTTTAGTTCATTAAAAGATGACTATTAAAACCAAAACATAGTAACTGTATTGTAGGCCTCTCAAGACATGTATTAAATGTATGGTAAAAATAACACAAAGAACAAGGGCAGAAATGGAAGTTGTAAAATTCATGTTATATGTATTAGACATATATGTTATACATATTATTGTATTATACATCAAGCAGTGAACTATAAATATTGGACAAATATGATAAGATAAAGCATTTTAGAATTCTATAACAGTGACCCTAAAAATAAAACAAAAGAATATGGCTAAGTCAATAGTAGATATATAATTGAGTAGAAAAATAATTACTTTAAAAGAAAAAAAGGACAAAGAAAAAGGAAGACAAATAGAATACCAATTTATAAGTAAGAGGGATTAATACATTATAACCCAATCATGGGTGTGATGTCCCATCATCTATGCCATATTCCATTAATTAGAGGCAAGCCACAAGTCCTGCCTATGCTCAAAAAAAAAAAAAAAAAAAAAAAAAAGATTGTATTGGTTATAACATTAAAGTGTGGAGATCATCCTGGAAATCTTGGAATTCTGCCACATGAAATCTTATATAAAACAGCTACTGAAATCCAAGAGGAAACAAAATACATAGTTGAAAGACTGAATTCTTTTCCTCTCTATTGGGGAAGGCAAGAATATTGGGAAAATATTAGGAAAAAAAAGGATTAAAATGAAATTGCTAGGGTAGAGAAGTGATTCAAGAAAAATAAATAAAATATACGAACTAGAAATGATTGAGTAAAATTTATATGCACAAATAGCTTAATCATCTATTTTTAAAAATCCTTAAAATTACAAAAATATCCTAGAAAAAGCCAATGAGTTTGGAAAGATTAGATACCAGATTGATATGCAAAAGCGATTGAATTTCTATATATTAGCAAAAAAAAGAGTGGGTAAATAAAATTTAAAAGCAATATCGTCATTAAACATGGAAAAATTTGTGGTAATTTTAACAAAATAAGTATAACACCTGTAAAATTAACAGTACCAAACATAGTTGAGAGAAATTAAAAACACTTAAATAAATGGAGAAATATATAAATATATCATGTCAATACATTGCATGAGACTATATTGTTCAGATGTCAATTTTCCCAAAATTGATCTATAGACTGAATGCAGTCTTCATAAAAATTACATATTTTCTCTGTAGAAACTGAAATGAAATATATTTACATATGAGAACTCTAATTAATGCATCACTATGCTTGTGATGTTTCTAGATTTCTGAGATTCTAACAACATCTGTCATTTGTGTAGTAATTCATAAACGATTGAAAAAATTTTCAAAAATGTTCTCCAAATCTGCTGCGCCATTAAGTGGAGAACTTGTCGTGATACTGGAGGGACCATGTCTACTTTTGCTCAACGTTGCATCCATAGTATCTCGCTCCATAGCCAAAAATAGCTGTTAAAAATAAGGTGAATAATTACTTAATAGCTTAATTAATTGCTTATATGTGATGTAGCTATCCATGCAACAAGAATAGGAATAAAGTATCAATATTCTTTCTATCTACACATGTCTATGTTTTTTAGTTTCAGTAAAATGTAAAAACAGCTTTTCATCTCATTAGAAGATGATGATTATATAAATTTGATTTTCAATTTCTAAATAAACAAATGCTGACAACCTATTCAAACATTGCCACTGATTTCATTTTAAAATTGCTTTTACCTGTGGACATAAAAATTATGTATTCTCAATCCCAGAGAGAGTGATTTATAGTCAATTCTGTATACTGATCTTTGTTGATGATTTAAAAATTCATAATTCATATGTATGTATCAGAATTTAGCAAGGTATATGCCTTTAGAATCCTTTGTGATCACATCTAGCAATGAAATGAATGTCTTTTTTCCAGCTGCCAAGAATTCAGCAGAAAAACAGGATGAACATGGTTTATGAGGCCATTAATAAACATTTCAAGATATTCCCAAGTGCTAGAGATAGCCCTGGGCCTTTTATAAGTTGCCCCATAAAGCATAGTTTGAAGCATCTTTAGGATATTGTAACATGGCCATTTAACTTAGTCATTTACTAAAAAAAGGCAATAAAATTTAAACTTACTTCTGTGATAAATAAAAATAAATAAGTATATAGATATGAAAATAAAGATGTAACTGCTTTTCTAAATCCTGTTTATTAGATATACTCATTGATTTCTAAAAATCTCCTAGTTTAAAATTAGGATAATGCAAATAGGTAGTGTTCCATGTATACAATTGGGCACATTTAAAAAATTAGTTTGAGTTTCCTTTGATAAATCCGAATCTTTATTTCACTGGCATAGCTGTTCTCAATTGTTCTTTGCTGACACTAAACTTTTTCTAGCTTTATTTTGTATTAGAGAAATCCAGTTCAGACAGGTAGTTGCAAATACGCCAATAACATCAGTAAGTCAAGTAAAGTTTTTTTGTTTTTTTTTTTTAAGCAAATCACACTATATTAATCCTCAACTTAAAACTTTTTGGTAGCTTTTCCTTGCCCTATGGATAAAATCCAAATTATTTGGGATAGCACATAAGGCTCAACATTTCTGAATCTTGTCCGTCCCTTATCCTTTCCCCTTCCTTACCCTCCAGCCACTTGGTGGCAACAACAGCAACTACATTAACGACTTCATGGTTGTCACAGGTCAACATCTCTCCTGTAATTGTTTGATAAAGTTCACAAAACCCCTTTGCACACGTTGCCCTATTCTGATCTTGACAATAGCCATATGAGATCAGTACTGTTTTCCCTATTAAATCCACATCAGAGTTGAGATCTCAGGGTAGTAAGAGAGGCAAAATCAAACATGACAAAGAAAAACTAACACCAAAGCACTCTGATTCTAAATCCAGTCATTGTTTCAGTTAACCAACAGAAAATGTGTTCATTGGTGTTCATTTCCTGTGTTTGTTAAACATCTAAAGCAGGAACCTACAGATGGTGGAACCTTATTTTAGATTTTAAATAAAATATAATAAGTATTTCATAAACTCAAAAATCACACAATTCCCTATACTCTGTTAAATCTAACATATATTGTTTCTCTAAAATGTGCCTGAAGTTTCTCTCCTTTTACTGCTAATATTCATTTCCCTTAATCATTGCTGATAGCTTATTCAATATAATTTTGAAAAAAATGATTTTCAAATAAAATGTACTAAAATAATAATTTACCATATCATCTATAAAACTCAGACATGTCCATTGGTTGTTTGAACCAACTGCTGCCATTTAGATACAGGGAAAAAGTAAAGTAAAGTATAAAGCTCTTCCTCAGTTCATATTTCTGCACATACCAAATAAAATGGAAGATAGATTATATTAATGTCTATTATACATACCCTAATTAATTTTATCTTTATGCATATGGTTAAAATTGTTCCATTTATAAAATATAAAGAGAAACATATGGTACTTCAGTTTAGGTAATTAATGATTTGAAGGAAGGACAAAGTTAATTAGAGTATTGAATCGATGTTACATGTACAAATTTACAATACCAAAAATATTCAAAACATGGACGCAAGAAATAGAGACTTTTAAAAATGCAATGTATAATAATTACCATACTTAATCAAATCTGAGCTGCCCCCAATTAAGAGATGACTCACTCTCACAGGTACCACCACAAAATAATTCTAATATTGCCAACTAAGCAATGACACAATGTCTTAGTGATGCTTTCACAAGATGTCTCACTCCAGCGTATTGTTGCTTTGAAATTTCTTTCTAAAGTTTCCAGGGAGTTTTTCTATCTTTCTGCCTCCAGTTTCATTGCCTCACTGTCCTAGCCAATCCACTTAGAGTTATCTCAGTAAAAAAACGTACCAGAGCTTCAACTACTTCTCAGTACCTTTCTTTGTAAGTCTTGTGAAACACATTGCCGTTTTGCAAGTAAATGTGGAATTGTAGCTCTTCTTCCTTGGCAGGTATTTTCTTTATTGATATATCAAATTACATTCTGTTACTTTATTTCTGTGCCTCTACATATATTCAACAATCATGTATTTGACTGAGAAGTCATAGCATCATTTTCTATAAAACTGTGAACAGCAATGAAATTCAAAAATAAGTGATTAAAAACTAGACATAAATTAATTAAAGTAAAATAGTATGCAAATATTAGGACTGATTTTCATATACGTATAGTCAGTTTCAAGTTTTTTGCAATGGCTACTTGAAAAACAGTAATTGCTATATTTTATCAATTGTACTTGTCTCAAATTTAGAAAATTAAGAACTGTTAAAATGTTTTTTTAAAAAAGACAGAAGGTGAGAGAAGAAAGAAGAAAGAAAGAAAAGAGAAAGAAGGAAGGAAGGAAAGAAAGGAAGGAAGGAAAGAAGGAAGGAAGGAAGGAAAGAGAGAAGGAAGGAAGGAAGGGAAAGAAAAAGAAAGAAAGAAAGAAAGAAAAAGAAAGAAAGAAAGAAAGAGAAAGAGAGAGAAAAGAAACAAAGAAATTTTTTAAACTGTTACAAATATCAACTCTTTTAAAAGAAATGGCTTCCTTTCATCCTTAACTCTGCTTCATGAGTCACACCTACAACTTTCCGAGAATAGCTGGCCTGAGCTCTTTTCTTAATTAAGTGTTCAATGACACAAAGTGACTCAAACTTAACATTTAATATCTCTGTCAAAAAGGTTCTATTTTATTGCTTATTGTTAAATATGTTAAATATATTCCATTGCCAAAAAAACTCTCTCTCTTAAAATATGAGAAAAGATTTCTTTCCTAAATGCTTCCAGACAGTATGATAAAGCTCAATAAACACTTTAAAGAACACACTATCTAATATCAGAATACATTATTATTTTCTTTATTTTTAGACAGAGTCTCACTCTGTTTCCCAGGATGGAGTACAGTGGCATGATCTCGGCTCACTGCCACCTCCATCTCCCAGGTTCAAGTGATTCTCCTGCCTCAGCCTCTCCAGTAGCTGGAATTATAAGCATGCACCACCAAACCCAGCTAATGTTCACATTTTTAGTAGAGATGGGGTCTCACCATGTTGGCCAGGCTGGTCTCGAACTCCTAACCTCAAATGATCCACCCGCCTCAACCTCCCAAACTGCTGGGGTTATAGGTGTGAGCCACTGTGCCTGGCCTATTATTTTCTTTTCATATTATCACAACTACACTTTTGCAAAACAATTTCACTTGGATTTTTACTCAGTTTTCTACACTTACTATATTAGGGAAACATTATTCGAACTGTTCTATCCAGTATAACAGAAAACATTAATAAGCATTGAAAAATGACCCAGCATAAAATATGTTTGTAAAATATTAATAAATATTTTGCAAAAAAATAAGACTATATAGACATTCATGTCTGAAAAACATGTCTGATGTAACATGTCTGAAAAACTTTTTCCCACAAGACCCTTTTTCATGGAATACCTTTTTAAGATCTCACATATAGTTTTTCTATGGATTACAATCTAAAAATGTTAAAATATAGGTTATTTCTGAACAATGTTAAAATTAGAATATGTCATTTATCACCTGTGAAACATAACTTAAAATTTGAAAAGAGCATTGTAAGTCAGTTTTTTAATTATTATTTTCAATTGGAATATTTGAAGAGGGCATTTTAAATGTTATTTATCTTTTAAGTAATAAGTGACAAGTTTTATAAGTAACTTATAATTTAAAAATACATACAGTAATAAAAGTAGCAGCAAAAAACCTGAAAGATTAGGTTCTTGCTCAGAATGTTGAGGAAAGATTATCTTCTCAGCATGTTTAGAAGATTTAGGTTTTGCTCAGAATGTTGAGAAAAACCTAAAATAAATGGCACAACAGAAAAGATATAAAATACCTATAGAATAAAACTATGATAGCTAACATGCACTTAAAAAGAGTTCCAGAAAGAAATAAGTGTAGTTTAAAAAAATAATCAAACAAATAATAGAAGAATATTTTTTAAGAATTTTTCTAAGAATATTTTCTAAGAATATAGAAAGACTTGAATCTTTAGGGGAAAAGACATGCTGTATCAAGAAGGATAATTAAAACAGTATAATTTTTTTACATATTGGTTTAATTTCAGTAAATCAATGACTAAGAAAATCCCCGTGTCCCTCAAAGATGGGGAAAAAATATATTCAAAGGGAAAAAGAATGAGTGGCATCAGATCTGTTACCAGTGGCATCAGATCTGTTACCAAGAATACTAAATGCCATAAAAACAATGAGCTAAACTTTAAAAGAAAATTATTTTGAACTTAAACATCGATACCCGGCAAAACTATCAATTAAACATGTGAAAACTGAAGATATCACCAGACATGTAAGGACTCAAGTAATTAATTTCTAAAGGACTCTTCATAACAGGAGAAATCCATACTAGAAAATAGAATATGTGGGCTCCAAAAAATAGAGAACCTGAGCAAATAATACAATAAAAAGAAATCCCAGGGTGAAAATTCTGAGATCATCCTTAAACTAATTAGTCTAAATTAGAACTAGACTAAAACAGACTGAGAATTCCATTAAAAAAAAGTACAATAAAATAAATTTTATTGAATAGACTGAAGTCAGATCTTGGAAGATCTTCATAACTATGGTGAAAAAGGCATATGTTTCATTTCCCAACAGGGAAAAAGCAAGTCAAGTGGAAAGCCACTGAAAAAATACATATTATATATTTACTATCTAGTTATGGTCCAAATATAAAGCAAAGAAAATATGACATGGTTTTGAGCCGTTGATGCATTATAATAAAATGAGAATGCCATTTATATTTTATGTAAAGAATATTCTCCTTTGACAACAATTCTATAATTTTGAACTTAAGATATGTAATTTTAGCACAATACCTGATTCCGAACTGAGAAAAAAAAAATGCTTATTTATAACTATGTTAACATTTAAATAATGTTGAATGTTTAGAATTGTTGCGGATTTTTCACTCCGTAGTCCAGCAAGCCGGGGGAGCGGTGCCCAGCGGCTTCTCTCCCATTGTTAGGCAAGCGGGACAGCTCTTTTATTCCTGCTGCCTGCAGATTGGTGAGCAGGAGCGTTATAACTCTTTCGCTCCTTCAGTTTGGCGAGTTCTGGGTTCTTGGCCTGCAACCAAGAAAAATAAGGTTCGTGGACACCAGAGAGTGAGTAAGACAGGGTAGAATTTTACTGAGCAACAAAAAGAAAGCTGTCAGCTGTGAGAGGGGACCCTAAAGCTGGTAGCTGTCTATAAGGTTGAGTCCGGGCTTTCTATGAGCTTAGAATGGGGGAGTGTTTGCTGATTGGTCTATGGGTGGTCTTGGAAAAAGCACCACTGGGTTGGTTAAAAGGCATCATTCCAAAGGAACCAATCGAGTGAGAGTAGATAAGATGGGGATAAAAGTTCTCACTCCAGTCAGGGACTCTATCGGGAACTGGCAGCTTGGTTTTCAGGTTTTATACAGACGTGTTCTTCTACATATGTGTCTTTTGACTAGCATTGTTTTTAAGGTTTAATCATATTATTGAATTTATCAGAATTTAATTTTTTTAACTGCTGATGCATACTTCATTATATAATGCACATCTATTCTATTGTTGATGAGCAATTCTGCTCTTCCTAGTTTCTAGCTATTATAAATAATGCTGCTATGAAGATTCTTGTACGTGAATTTACGCAATCACTTGTAAGCCTTCTGTTGAGTATATAACTAGGAGTAAAATTGCTGCTACAAGGTCAGCTCGAGTAGATAATTTCAAAAAGATTTTCAAAGTCTTAGTTTTAATTTACATCCCCACCAGCACTGTACGACAACATTTGATTCAAACTCTTGGCAACAATTGGTGGTGTCAGTCTTTAATTGTGGCCATTCTTGGTGTGTGTGTAGTGATAATAATATTAGTGATATCTTACTTTGGTTTTAATTTACATTTCCTTGATTACTAATGACTTTGAAACACTTTCATATAATTTGTAATTTATTGGGCACTTGCTTTTCTGTGTATATATGAACGTGTATATGTGTGAGAAATAAGAGTGTTGTGTTATCTTTCTTTACTCAATTTATTTGTACAAATTCTTTGTGTAATTTTGAATATGTACTTTGTTTTATATATGTTGTCATATCTTTGATTTTTGTAGTTTGCATAGTCACTTAATGGGGTTGTTGGAAGAACAGGTTTTAATTTAATGTACTCTAACAATATATTCGATTATCATTTACTTTTTTTTTTTCCTGTATAGTATAGGAAAATTTTACCTACTCAAAAGTCATTGTATTCCCATAACTTCTAAAACAGTGGTTCTCAACCAGGGATGATTTCACACACACACTTAAATATACACATATTCAGCTGTGATGGAAATGTGTTTGACTGTCACAAGTGGAGATTCATGTTAGAGACATCTAATGAGTACAGTTCAGGAATGACACTGAACAGCTTACAATGCAAAGGGCAACTCCCACTCTAAAGAATTATTCCATGTAAAATGTAAATAATATTGCTGTCAAGCAATCCTACTCTAATTTTTGCATTGCCACCTTTTACATGAAGATTTTTTTGTTTTGTTTTGTTTTTTTCGGGACGGAATCTCGCTCTGTCACCCAGGCTGGAGTGCAGTGGCGCGATCTCGGCTCACTGCAATCTCTGCCTCTCGGGTTCAAGCAAGTCTCCTGCCTCAAGCTCCTGAGTAGCTCAGATTACAGGCGCGTGCCACCACGCCCGGCTAATTTTTGTATTTTTAGTTGAAACGGGGTTTCACCATGTTGGTCCAGCTGGTCTCGAACTCCTGACCTCGTGATCTGCCCACCTCAGTCTCCCAAAACCAAATTTTATGTTGTGCTTAGATTTTTTTCTTTCCCTATGTATATATTCAATCATTTTTTGAGATCATTCTTTTTCCAGTTTTCTGAAGTTTGTCTTAAATCAAATGGCTGTATCTGAGAGGAGCTATCTCTGTACTCTATTTTTTTTCCATGTCTTTATTTTTTCAAGCCTGTACCAAGACACTCTGTCCTAATTACTGTAGCTTTAAAAAAAGACTTGCTATGCAGTAGTATAAATCTCCCAACTTTATTTACGGAGAGTTCTATTTGAATTTCATATAATTTTCATGTTTCACAGAATATTGTTGTCCTTTTTATTTTTTTTAACCTCCTAAAATATAAAAACCTGTTTTAATTTATGGGTCATACAAAAACAGGTGAGTGGTCCAGATTTGACTCATGGGCCATAGTTTGGCAAACCCAGCTCTATATCCTTTCCTGTTTTTGTCTGCCTGATTATTCTAAGGTACTGGACAAACTCATTTAAATATGTTATGATTTTTGATATATCCATTTGTCTTTTCATTTTGTGAAATTTTGCTTTACAAATTTTAAGACTATCTTATTTAGATACATTAAAAAAAAAAAAAAACAAAACAAAACTTTAGGCCCAATGTGGCAGCTTATGCCTGTAATCCCAGCACTTTTGGAGCCTGAGGCAAGAGGATCCCTTGAGCCTGGGAATTTGAGGCTTCCTTGAGAGATGATTGCACCATACCACCTGCACCATCAGCAACAGAGAGAGACCCTGTCTCTAAAAAAACATTTTTTGAAAAATTAGACTTAAATCTTTCTCCTGGGTTTATTCTTTCACAATTAGAAGTGATTTCTGTTCATCTTTACTAATCCTGCTTGCCTTATGTTGTTCTGATTTGATATTGCTATATAGCTAAAGCTCCTTTTAGTTAATATTTACATGCTGGATTTTTTGTATCCTTTTACTTTTAATCTTTCTGTATTTCTATTTTTATATTATTTTGTAAGCAGCATATGGTCGGACTTCATTTGTAAAGTACATTTTGACAATAATTTAATTTTAATGTTTATTACCACTATATTGCAACTGGAGTATTTACTGGTTTTACATTTAATGGAAATAATGATATATTCACGTATGGGTTTGAATTTACCACCTTATTTTTTTTTTTGTATTTGTACCACCCAGTCTATGTTTATTTGCCTTCCTTTAATTCCTTCTTTTGTGTTATTAAAGTATTTTACCATTTGATATTTTTCTTCTTTTAGCTTGTTAGTGTTATTTTACTCTTCTTTGAGTGAAAAGTTTAACAAAAATTTTAAATTAGAGAAATCTAACATAAATTATTATAGTTATTACTTTCCAAACAGCGCAAGTTCATGAGAACCCTTAACTCAATTTACTCCTTCAGAAATATAGTTTAATTCTACATAGAATTTACACACCACAGGCATGGTTAATTTTCTATAATACAGTTTGTATTATTTAAAACATACTCACAAATATGTGCTTTTCTTTGCTTTTTATTATCTTCTGAATGTCTCTGCTTTCTCTTCAGTTTATTATGCTTTTGCCTGAAATACACACTTTGGCAATTTTTAAGGGGAGATCTGCTGACAGTTATTGTTCCAAATTTTTTTTTTAATTTTCACTTCAGAAAGTAGATTATCACTTGAGTGATTGTTGTCTATTTCTTTAAATAAGTCTACTTTGTTTTGTTTACATTCTTCAAGCATTCTGCTGAATTAGTACTTTTTAGTCTCATTGTTGCTCTATTAAGGGTAATGTGTCTTTTCTTAATGTGGCTGCTTTAAGATAGTTTCTGTGTCTTGGAATTTTTGCAGTTATATTCTAATATACCTAGGCATACTTTCTTTGTATTATTGAACTTTAGATTTATTATATTTTTCAATCTGTGGCTTAGTGTCTTTCTTCACTCTCAGAATATTCAGAGCAGTTTCTCATCCCATACTGACAGTAACCCATATATACCCATATATTTGCCCTTTCTTTATGGGTTTCCAAATAATTAGTGTCATTACTATGTGTGTCTCACAGTCAATGTCTTTCATTTTGTTTTGTATTTTCTTCTCTGTCTCTCTCTTTTTTTTTTTTGAGACAGAGTCTTACTCTGTCCCCCAGGCTGGAGTGCAGTGACATGATCTCAGATCATTGCAGCCATGAACTCCTGGGCTCAAGTGGCCCTCCCACTTGGCCTCCTGAGTAGCTGGGACTACAGACGTGCACCAACATGCTGAGCTAATTTTTTACAATTTTATTTTTAGTAGAGATGAGGTTTCACTATTTTGCCCAGGCTGGTCTCAAACAACTGAGCTCAAGAGATCCTCCTGCCTCAGCCTTTCAAAGTGCTGGGATTACAGATGTGAGCCACTGCACTTGGCCTGTTTCGTATTTTCCATCCATGCCTCTATCTGTGGATTTTCCATCCACATATTTTTTGGTGCTGTAATCCTCTATTCTAACACTTCTCATCTGTTATTAAGTCTTTTCTTCAATTTTCAACTACAGGTACTATTTCTTTTTTAGTCTTTGAACTATTGTTTCCTTTTTTTAGACTTCTGTCATGAAATATTATATCTTGACATTTATTTTTCTGTATTAATCACAGTTATTTTAAAATAAGTGCCTGATAACTCCAACATTTGAAGTACCTACAAGTCTACAGTTTTTTCTTTTGTGTTTTATAAATTTAGTCCCATCTCCTAGAATTCCTCAAAGTTATATTTTTGGCTGGACGTTGTATATTAAAAAGTTATATAACTAATTTGAAACTCCACTGAATTCCTGAATGCTTATGAATTGGATAATGACTTGAGGAAGAAGTTGGTGCACAAAATTGAAATTTTTTTTTTTTAAGTTCCAGGGTACATATGCAGGATGTGCAGCTTTGTTACATAGGTAAATGTGTGCCATAATGATCTGCTGCAACTACCATACCATCACCTATGTATTAAGCCCAGCATGTATTAGGTATTTTTCCTGATGCTTTCCCTTCCCCAGCCCTCTCCCTGTGTGTGTTGTCCCACTCCCTGTGACTATGTGTTTACATTGTTCACATTGTTCAACTCCTACTTTTAAGTGAGAACATGCAGTGTTTGGTTTTCTGTTATTGTGTTCGTTTGCTGAGCATAATGGCTTCCAGCTCCCTCCATGTTGTTACATTTTATGGCTGTGTAGTATTTTATTTTATGGTGTATATGTACCACATTTTCTTTATCCGGTCTATCATTGATGGGCATTTGGGTTGATTCCATGTCTTTGGTATTGTGAATAGTGCTGTGTTGAACATATACATGCATGTATCTTTATTATAGAAAGATTTATATTCCTTTGAAAATATACCCTGTAATGGGATTGCTGGGTCAAATGGTATTTCTGGTTCTAGGTCTTTGAGGAATTGCCACACTATTTTCCACATTGGTTGAACTAATCTACATTCCCACCAACAATGTAAAAGTGTTCCTATTTCTCCACAGTCTCTCCAGCATCTGCTGTTCCTTGACTTTTTAATAATTTCCATTCTGACTGGCATGAGATGGTATATCATTGTGGTTTTGATTTGCATTTCTCTAATATCAGTGATTTTGAGCTTTTCATCGTATGTTTGTTGGCCACATAAATGTCTTCTTCTGAGAATTGTCTGTTCATGTCCTTTGCCCACTTTTTGATGAGGTTGCTTGTTTTTTTTTCTTGTAAATTTGTTTAAGTTTCTTGTAGATACCGGATATTAGACCTTTGTCAGATGGAGCGATTGCAAAAATTTTCTCCATTCTGTAGGTTGTCTGTTCACGTGGATGATAGTTTCTTTTGCTGTGCAGAAGCTCTTTGGTTTAATTAGATGCCATTTATCAATTTTTGCTTTTGTCACAATTGCTTTTGATGTTTTCATCCTGAAATCTTTGCCTATACCTATGTCCTGAATGATATTCCCTAGACTGTCTTCCAGGGGTTTTCTAGTTTTGGGTTTTACATTTAAGTCTTTAATTTGTTCTGAGTTAATTTTTGTATAAAGTGTAAGGAAGGGGTCCAGTTTCAGTTTTCTGCATATGGCTAGCCAGTTATCCCGGCACCATTTATTAAATAGAGAATCTTTTCCCATTTCTTGTTTTTGACAGGTTCTTTGCAGATCAGTTGGTTGTAGATGTACAGTCTTATTTCTGAGTTATTTATTCTGTTCCCTTGGTCTATGTGTCTGTTTTTGTACCAGTACCATGTGCTTTTGGTTACTGTAGCTTTGTAGTATAGCTTGAAGTTGGGTAGCATGATACTTTCAGCTTTGTTCTTTTTGCTTAGGATTGTCTTGGCTATGCAGGCTCTTTTTTGGTTCCATATGAAATTTAAAATAGTTTTTTTTTTCTAATTCCGTGAAGAATGTCAGTGGTAGTTTAATGGGAATAGCATTGAATCTATACATTACTTTGGGCAGTATGGCCATTTTCACAACATTGATTCTACCTATCCATGAGCATGGAATGTTTTTTTTCTCTGTTTTTGTCCTCTCTGATTTCCTTGAGCAGGGGTTTGTAGTTCTCCTTGAAGAGGTCCTTCACTCCCCTTGTTAGCTGTATTACTAGATATTTTATTCTCTTTGTAGCAATTGTGAATAGAAGTTCATTCATGATTTGGCTCTCTGCTTGTCTGTTGTTGGTGTATAGGAATGCTTGCAATTCTTGCACGTTGATTTTGTATCTTGAGACTTTGCTGAAGTTGCTTATCAGCTTAAGAAGCTTTTGGGCTGAGATAATGGGGTTTCCTAGTTATAGGATCATATCATCTGCAAACAAAGACAATTTGACCTCCTCTCCTCCTATTTGAATACCCTTTATTTCTTTCTCTTGCCTGATTGCCCTGGCCAGAACTCCCAATATTATGTTGAATAAGGATGGTTAGCAAGAGCATCCTTCTCTTGTGCCAGTTTTCAAGGGAAAAACTTCCAGCTTTTGCCCATTCAGTATGATATTGGCTGTGGGTTTATCATAAATACCTCTTGTTACTTTTAGGTATACTCCTTAAATACCTAGTTTATTGAGAGTTTTTAACATGAAGGGATGTTGAATTTTATCAAAGGCCTTTTCTGTATCTATTGAGATAATCATATGTTTTTTGTCTTTAGTTCTGTTTATGTGATGAATCACATTTATTGATCATGGCCTTTCGTGTTTTAACTGCTGTAGTAGCCATGAAGATTTAATTTTGTCTCATTCCTGTGAGGTTGCTGAAGGTTCACTTAAGTTTCTCAATCACTTATCTTCTATTTCCTGCTTAATTTTTCCACCACCCAATTCCTTACCACTTTTAGTTGACAAGCCTCCAGAAGGAAATTGCCACAGAAGTTTAACCTCACCTCAATACGTTTCTTTACTCTTGGGGCGCCTCAAGTCCTGACTGACTTGCTTGAATTCTTTATGCTTTATAACATATGCTCATAGTTTACTTTTTTGTGTTTTTCTACTTGTGCCTTGAAGGTACAATGACCTATTACCTGTTTCTAGGGAATAAGCCAGTGGTTTTGCCTCATAGGTCTGTAGAACATTTACTACACTGTTCAACCAACATACTGAACAGATTTTACGATCTCATTTTCTTTCCATAGTATAAGAGAAAACTCCTTTAAAAGAAAGACAATTTATGGGTCAGTGTTTAAAACCTATTCTATAAACTTACCTTTATAATTCTCATAAAATCTCATAAATAGAAAAAAATAAATTTCTATCATTCCTGAGACCAGAGTTTAAAAACTGAACTTCAAAAGAATGTAGAGAATATAATAATAAGCTAACACTAATAGTACTAGAAGAAGAAAGTCTTTTGGTGACAAAAATTTGCTCTATTGTCTCCAGAGGTGGGTTTTCTAGAAAGCAAGCTAGTGATTTATAAATATTTGTTGGATTCTTTTGACATTAATATTGATTATTAGTGAACATAGAGCAATCTGGATATCACATTTGTTCTCTAGTACCAGATAAATGTATTTTTATACAGGTATGAATAAACAAAAATTATTATTTGAGGATCATGTATTAAAGTTTGATATTATTGTTGTTGTTCCCTCTAGGTATATAAATATATCTATTATAGGATAGAAAAATAACCTAAAATAATATTTACCTATTTCCCTGTCATAGAATATAGTTATGATGAAAAAATATCAGCCCATAGTTGAATCTATATTTTTCAGATATAGTAAAGAGATGCAGCCCTTTGCAGTATTACAACAGCATGTAGGAACATAAAACTTAAGAAACACCAACACTATAAAAAAATGAAGTGATTAAAAACAATATTAAAATATAAGGAAGGTGTTTAATACACATCAAGCCAAAAAATAATGTTGTTCTCAAAACTAAAACAGAGTAAACACTATAGATTAACAAACAAAAAATTATTGTGAGTTTTTTGGTCAGTATTTTGATTTACTTCTTTTAAATAAGAAATTAATTTAAAAGATTCCTGTATAAATATGATAATTACATATATAATTTTGTATGCATCAGTTTAAAAATAAACATAGCTTTGTTCTTAACTTCCTCCTCTATAAGATATATTACAATCTATTATTTTATATTATAATGATGTGTTACTTAATGGAGGGAATATGTTCTAAGAAATGTATTGTTATTTTATTGTGGCACTATTCACAATAGCAAAGACTTGGAACCAACCCAAATGTCCAACAATGATAGACTGGATTAAGAAAATGTGGCACATATACACCATGGAATACTATGCAGCCATAAAAAATGATGAGTTCATGTCCTTTGTAGGGACATGTATGAAGCTGGAAACCATCATTCTCAGCAAACCATTGCAAGAACAAAAAAACAAACACCGCATGTACTCACTCATAGGTGGGAATTGAACAATGAGAACACTGGGACACAGGAAGGGGAACATCACACACTGGGGCCTGTTGTGGGGTGGGGGAATGGGGGAGGGAAAGCATTAGGCGATATACCTAATGTAAATGACGAGTTAATGGGTGCAGCACACTAACATGGCACATGTATACATATGTAACAAACCTGCACATTGTGCACATGTACCCTAGAACTTAAAGTATAATAAAAAAAAAGAAATGTGTGGTTATGTGATTTCATCATTGTGTGATCACCATAAAGTACAGGTATACAAACCTAGATGTATAGCCTATTGCTTCCAGGCTACAAACCTATACAGCATGTTATCGTACTGAATACTGTAGGCAATTATAACATGGTAGTAAATATTTTTATACCTAAACATAGAAAAGGTTAATACATTACAACAGCTAGGCAATAGGAATTTTTCAGCTTCATTATAATCTTATGGGACCACCATCTTATATGTGTTCAAGGTTCACAGAAATGTTATGCAGTACAAAACCGTATGTTATATTAATACTATATTTTGTTTTGCCTGCCTGCCATGATTTCTGTCTCTTCCTTAGGAATCAAGCCCCATTTGCCTTGCCAAAGTGGTGACATGTAATTGAGGCTGGGCAAATGAAGGTTACTCACATTTTCATACACTTGTGGAGCATTCCTGACCCAAGCTGAACCATTGCTTTTCACTTTCTACAATTTGATTTATGAATGGAGACTCAGGATTGAAATGTTCTTTATTTCACAGTGCACCAGAAAGCGAAGATTTAAAAACCCCCGTTGCAGAGGTCTCCAAAGCTGTACTGATATCTGTCTTTTGCAATGTTTGTTTAGATAATGTCTTCAAATAGTTTTTTTAGCTACTCCAGTACATTGCTCATAAACCTTATACAATTATTTATATATCTGTTGAATGTATTATATTTTAAACTAATTTAAGTTACTCCAAATTTGTATTTGATTAAGTTTAATTATGTTGCTTAAAACCAAGTGGGACTTACCTACTTCAAGAATGGATTGCAGGCAAAATCCTTTTAACTAATTCCTCTTATTTCACTCCATAATTTATTCTATACACAATAGCTAGTTTCATCCAATTAAAATATGTTTGATTCTATTAAAGCTATTTTCTGAATCCTGTTTAGTTTCTTCTATCACTTAGCATAAAAGTAAAAGACTGTATAAAGGCTTACAGGTCCTGTGCAATATGTACCTTTGTTATATCTCTGACCTTATCTCTTGTTATCCTGTTTTTTTGTTTTGTTTTGTTTTGTTTTGTTTTTTTTTTTTTTTTTTTTTTTGGCTTTTACAATTTTTTTTTTTTCTTTTTTTTTCTTTTATTATTATTATTATTATCATTATTATACTTTAGGTTTTATGGTACATGTGCGCAATGTGCAGGTAAGTTACATATGTATACATGTGCCATGCTGGTGCGCTGCACCCACCAACTTGTCATCTAGCATTAGGTATATCTCCCAATGCTATCCCTCCCCCCTCCCCCCACCCCACAACAGTCCCCGAAGTGTGATGTTCCCCTTCCTGTGTCCATGTGTTCTCATTGTTCAATTCCCACCTATGAGTGAGAATATGCGGTGTTTGGTTTTTTGTTCTTGCGATAGTTTACTGAGAATGATGATTTCCAATTTCATCCATGTCCCTACAAAGGACGTGAACTCATCATTTTTTATGGCTGCATAGTATTCCATGGTGTATATGTGCCACATTTTCTTAATCCAGTCTATCATTGTTGGACATTTGGGTTGGTTCCAAGTCTTTGCTATTGTGAATAATGCCGCAATAAACATACGTGTGCATGTGTCTTTATAGCAGCATGATTTATAGTCCTTTGGGTATATACCCAGTAATGGGATGGCTGGGTCGAATGGAATTTCTAGTTCTAGATCCCTGAGGAATCGCCACACTGACTTCCACAAGGGTTGAACTAGTTTACAGTCCCACCAACAGTGTAAAAGTGTTCCTATTTCTCCACATCCTCTCCAGCACCTGTTGTTTCCTGACTTTTTAATGATTGCCATTCTAACTGGTGTGAGATGGTATCTCATTGTGGTTTTGATTTGCATTTCTCTGATGGCCAGTGATGGTGAGCATTTTTTCATGTGGTTTTTGGCTGCATAAATGTCTTCTTTTGAGAAGTGTCTGTTCATGTCCTTTGCCCACTTTTTGATGGGGTTGTTTGTTTTTTTCTTGTAAATTTGTTGGAGTTCATTGTAGATTCTGGATATTAGCCCTTTGTCAGATGAGTAGGTTGCGAAAATTTTCTCCCATTTTGTAGGTTGCCTGTTCACTCTGATGGTAGTTTCCTTTGCTGTGCAGAAGCTCTTTAGTTTAATTAGATCCCATTTGTCAAGTTTGGCTTTTGTTGCCATTGCTTTTGGTGTTTTAGACATGAAGTCCTTGCCCATGCCTATGTCCTGAATGGTAATGCCTAGGTTTTCTTCTAGGGTTTTTATGGTTTTAGGTCTAACATTTAAGTCTTTAATCCATCTTGAATTGATTTTTGTATAAGGTGTAAGGAAGGGATCCAGTTTCAGCTTTCTACATATGGCTAGCCAGTTTTCCCAACACCATTTATTAAATAGGGAATCCTTTCCCCATTTCTTGTTTTTGTCAGGTTTGTCAAAGATCAGATACTTGTAGATATGTGGCATTATTTCTGACGGCTCTGTTCTGTTCCATTGATCTATATCTCTGTTTTGGTACCAGTACCATGCTGTTTTGGTTACTGTAGCCTTGTAGTATAGTTTGAAGTCAGGTAGTGTGATGCCTCCAGCTTTGTTCTTTTGGCTTAGGATTGACTTGGCGATGCGGGCTCTTTTTTGGTTCCATATGAACTTTAAAGTAGTTTTTTCCAATTCTGTGAAGAAAGTCATTGGTAGCTTGATGGGGATGGCATTGAATCTGTAAATTACCTTGGGAAGGATGGCCATTTTCATGATATTGATTCTTCCTACCCATGAGCATGGAATGTTCTTCCATTTGTTTGTATCCTCTTTTATTTCCTTGAGCAGTGGTTTGTAGTTCTCCTTGAAGAGGTCTTTCACATCCCTTGTAAGTTGGATTCCTAGGTATTTTATTCTCTTTGAAGCAATTGTGAATGGGAGTTCACTCATGATTTGGCTCTCTGTTTGTCTGTTATTGATGTATAAGAATGCTTGTGATTTTTGCACATTGATTTTGTATCCTGAGACTTTGCTGAAGTTGCTTATCAGCTTAAGCAGATTTTGGGCTGAGACAATGGGGTTTTCTAGATATACTATCATGTCATCTGCAAACAAGGACAATTTGACTTCCTCTTTTCCTAACTGAATACCCTTGATTTCCTTCTCCTGCCTAATTGCCCTGGCCAGAACTTCCAACACTATGTTGAATAGAAGTGGCGAGAGAGGGCATCCCTGTCTTGTGCCAGTTTTCAAAGGGAATGCTTCCAGTTTTTGCCCATTCAGTACGATATTGGCTGTGGGTTTGTCATAAATAGCTCTTATTATTTTGAGATACGTCCCATCAATTCCTAATTTATTGAGAGTTTTTAGCATGAAGGGTTGTTGAATTTTGTCAAAGGCCTTTTCTGCATCTATTGAGATAATCATGTGGTTTTTGTCTTTGGTTCTGTTTATATGCTGGATTACATTTATTGATTTGCGTATATTGAACCAGCCTTGCATCCCAGGGATGAAGCCCACTTGATCATGGTGGATAAGCTTTTTGATGTGCTGCTGGATTCTGTTTGCCAGTATCTTATTGAGGATTTTTGCATCAATGTTCATCAAGGATATTGGTCTAAAATTCTCTTTTTTTGTTGTGTCTCTGCCAGGCTTTGGTATCAGGATGATGCTGGCCTCATAAAATGAGTTAGGGAGGATTCCCTCTTTTTCTATTGATTGGAATAGTTTCAGAAGGAATGGTACCAGCTCCTCCTTGTACCTCTGGTAGAATTCGGCTGTGAACCCATCTGGTCCTGGACTTTTTTTGGTTGGTAAGCTATTGATTATTGCCACAATTTCAGCTCCTGTTATTGGTCTATTCAGAGATTCAACTTCTTCCTGGTTTAGTCTTGGGAGGGTGTATGTGTTGAGGAATTTATCCATTTCTTCTAGATTTTCTAGTTTATTTGCATAGAGGTGTTTGTAATATTCTCTGATGGTAGTTTGTATTTCTGTGGGATCGGTGGTGATATCCCCTTTATCATTTTTTATTGCATCTATTTGATTCTTCTCTCTTTTTTTCTTTATTAATCTTGCTAGCGGTCTATCAATTTTGTTGATCCTTTCAAAAAACCAGCTCCTGGATTCATTTATTTTTTGAAGGGTTTTTTGTGTCTCTATTTCCTTCAGTTCTGCTCTGATTTTAGTTATTTCTTGCCTTCTGCTAGCTTTTGAATGTGTTTGCTCTTGCTTTTCTAGTTCTTTTAATTGTGATGTTAGGGTGTCAATTTTGGATCTTTCCTGCTTTCTCTTGTGGGCATTTAGTGCTATAAATTTCCCTCTACACACTGCTTTGAATGCATCCCAGAGATTCTGGTATGTTGTGTCTTGGTTCTCGTTGGTTTCAAAGAACATCTTTATTTCTCCCTTCATTTCGTTATGTACCCAGTAGTCATTCAGGAGCAGGTTGTTCAGTTTCCACGTAGTTGAGTGGTTTTGAGTGAGATTCTTAATCCTGAGTTCTAGCTTGATTGCACTGTGATCTGAGAGACAGTTTGTTACAATTTCTGTTCTTTTACATTTATTGAGGAGAGCTTTACTTCCAAGTATATGGTCAATTTTGGAATAGGTGTGGTGTGGTGCTGAAAAAAATGTATATTCTGTTGATTTGGGGTGGAGAGTTCTGTAGATGTCTATTAGGTCCGCTTGGTGCAGAGCTGAGTTCAATTCCTGGGTATCCTTGTTGACTTTCTGTCTCGTTGATCTGTCTAATGTTGACAGTGGGGTGTTAAAGTCTCCCATTATTAATGTGTGGGAGTCTAAGTCTCTTTGTAGGTCACTCAGGACTTGCTTTATGAATCTGGGTGCTCCTGTATTGGGTGCATATATATTTAGGATAGTTAGCTCTTCTTGTTGAATTAATCCCTTTACCATTATGTAATGGCCTTCTTTGTCTCTTTTGATCTTTGTTGGTTTAAAGTCTGTTTTATCAGAGACTAGGATTGCAACCCCTGCCTTTTTTTGTTTTCCATTTGCTTGGTAGATCTTCCTCCATCCTTTTATTTTGAGCCTATGTGTGTCTCTGCACGTGAGATGGGTTTCCTGAATACAGCACACTGATGGGTCTTGAGTCTTTATCCAATTTGCCAGTCTGTGTCTTTTAATTGGAGCATTTAGTCCATTTACATTTAAAGTTAATATTGTTATGTGTGAATCTGATCCTGTCATTATGATGTTAGCTGGATATTTTTCTCATTAGTTGATGCAGTCTCTTCCTAGTCTCGATGGTCTTTACATTTCGGTATGATTTTGCAGTGGCTGGTACCGGTTGTGCCTTTCCATGTTTAGCGCTTCCTTCAGGAGCTCTTTTAGGGCAGGCCTGGTGGTGACAAAATCTCTCAGCATTTGCTTGTCTGTAAAGTATTTTATTTCTCCTTCACTTATGAAGCTTAGTTTGGCAGGATATGAAATTCTGGGTTGAAAATTCTTTTCTTTAAGAATGTTGAATATTGGCCCCCACTCTCTTCTGGCTTGTAGGGTTTCTGCCGAGAGATCCGCTGTTAGTCTGATGGGCTTCCCTTTGATGGTAACCCGACCTTTCTCTCTGGCTGCCCTTAACATTTTTTCCTTCATTTCAACTTTGGTGAATCTGACAATTATGTGTCTTGGAGTTGCTCTTCTTGAGGAGTATCTTTGTGGCGTTCTCTGTATTTCCTGAATCTGAATGTTGGCCTGCCTTGCTAGATTGGGGAAGTTCTCCTGGATAATATCCTGCAGAGTGTTTTCCAACTTGTTTCCATTCTCCCCGTCACTTTCAGGTACACCAATCAGACGTAGATTTGGTCTTTTCACATAGTCCCACATTTCTTGGAGGCTTTGCTCGTTTCTTTTTATTCTTTTTTCTCTAAACTTCCCTTCTTGCTTCATTTCATTCATTTCATCTTCCAGGGCTGATACCCTTTCTTCCATTTGATCGCATCGGCTCCTGAGGCTTCTGCATTCTTCACGTAGTTCTCGAGCCTTGGTTTTCAGCTCCATCAGCTCCTTTAAGCACTTCTCTGTATTGGTTATTCTAGTTATACATTCTTCTAAATTTTTTTCAAAGTTTTCAACTTCTTTGCCTTTGGTTTGAATATCCTCCCGTAGCTCGGAGTAATTTGATCGTCTGAAGCCTTCTTCTCTCAGCTCGTCAAAGTCATTCTCCGTCCAGCTTTGTTCCGTTGCTGGTGAGGAACTGCGTTCCTTTGGAGGAGGAGAGGTACTCTGGTTTTTAGAGTTTCCAGTTTTTCTGCTCTGTTTTTTCCCCATCTTTGTGGTTTTATCTACTTTTGGTCTTTGATGATGGTGATGTACAGATGGGTTTTTGGTGTGGATGTCCTTTCTGTTAGTTTTCCTTCTAACAGACAGAACCCTCAGCTGCAGGTCTGTTGGAGTACCTGGCCGGCCGTGTGAGGTGTCAGTCTGCCCCTGCTGGGGGGTGCCTCCCAGTTAGGCTGCTCGGGGGTCAGGGGTTAGGAACCCACTTGAGGAGGCAGTCAGCCGGTTCTCAGATCTCCAGCTGCGTGCTGGGAGAACCACTGCTCTCCTCACAGCTGTCAGACAGGGACATTTAAGTCTGCAAAGGTTACTGCTGTCTTTTTGTTTGTCTGTGCCCTGCCCCCAGAGGTGGAGCCTACAGAGGCAGGCAGGCCTCCTTGAGCTGTGGTGGGCTCCACCCAGTTCAAGCTTCCAGGCTGCTTTGTTTACCTAAGCGAGCCTGGGCAATGGCGGGCGCCCCTCCCCCAGCCTCGCTGCCGACTTGCTGTTTGATCTCAGACTGCTGTGCTAGCAATCAGCGAGACTCCGTGGGCGTAGGACCCTCTGAGCCAGGTGCGGGCTATACTCTCCTGGGGCACCGGTTCCTAAGCCCGTCGGAAAAGCACAGTATTCGGGTGGGAGTGGCCCGATTTTCCAGGTGCCGTCTGTCACCCCTGGAAAGGGAACTCCCTGACCCCTTGCGCTTCCCGAGTGAGGCAATGCCTCGCCGCTGCTTCGGCTGGCGGACAGTGCGCTCACCCACTGACCTGCGCCCACTGTCTGGCACTCCCTAGTGAGATGAACACGGTACCTCAGATGGAAATGCAGAAATCACCCGTCTTCTGCGTCGCTCGCGCTGGGAGCTGTAGACCGGAGCTGTTCCTATTCGGCCATCTTGGCTCCTCCCCTTGTTTTGTTTTTTTAATCTGCTAAAGCAACCTTGGTCTTATTACTGATTCTTAGAACATGCCTCAGGCCCTTTTCATAAGTGGTCTCCTCTATTCAATGGCCCTGTCCATAGTTAGCCATGAAGCTTGCTCACTTATTCAGATTTTTGCTCAAATATTACAAAGGCCTAATTTCAGTAATCATAATAGTCACTATAACCAAATCTTTAGATACTAACAATTAATCAATGAAAATTTGCCAAGTAAATGGAAGTCATAAAGCTTTGAGAAAGACAAATTTAAAAAAAATAGGAATTGAAAAAAAAATGTTAGGACAACACACACGCATATTCTCCTTTAGCATTTCTTCTGAACTTCTCCAAAAAACTGGGGGCATTTACTCCATGTAATTGGAAAAGAAAATATTTACAGGGTAATTGGACATAAGCTTCAAGCTAATACTATTTCCTAAGGAATTAGAGTTTACATGAAGTCCACCGTAAATTCTAATTTACAGAATGGGTGTTGTGGGAATAGGTGATCACTAAAATTCTAACAAAATTTGCCTCATGTTAATTGCAGTAAGTTCCTGAATCCAAGTTACTCTTTTTCCCATCAGTTCTTGAATATGTAAGAGGAATGGGTGTTTGTTATATAGCATCATTCTCACTTTGATTACTTGACTTTTGGAGCCTGCTGAAATTATGATAAGATAAACACATTCATCCAGTGAATGATAAAAACAACACATGGTTGCTATTTTTCATCCCTGAGGAATATGAAAATTGGTGTAAACTTCAAAAACTGGAAAAATCCTAGCCCTGTGATTCATAGTATATACCTATTCATTTGACTACTTTGGTTATTAGAAAAGAAGTAATAATCAATTACTATAAACTTATCACTTAATAAGTATGACTGTGTCTGCTATCCAGATGTGCATGCGAATATGTGCCTTGGCAATAGGTGTGTTTTTACTGATGTAGCAATTACATTTCAATTGAACACAGGGTAAAAGATAAGCTTGCTGGCAGGAACTGCCTTTGTGATGTATCTTTTCCTCTGGGATATATCTCCCTTCTAGTTCTGTGCTACATAAAGTTTTCAGCAAATTTATATGATTCACTGTTGCATAGGATGTCATATGCTTCCACTGTATTGTTGATAGAGTCTTAAGCTATAATAATAATAATAATAACAACAACACCAACTAATATTTATGGTGGTTACATATGTCAATTTGCTGAGTTGATTCTCAACATAAACCCTATGAAAGAGTTACTGTTATATTTTTCATTTCTACAACTGAGGAGAAAGAGTTACAGGAATTATAAGTAACTTGCTTCCAGTCATAACTGAAAAGGAGCTGAGCAGAATTTAGCCCCAGTTTATCTGATACCTAAACTGGACAACTCCTACTGCTTGTACTTCCAGAGAGAAGGTTAACATTGCACCTGGGCACATGTGAGCTGCAGCTGAAATAGTCAAGCAGTGCTGTGCTGAAATGCAAGGAGCAGAAAGCTGAGGTGGACTGTGAGCCTGTGGAAGTTTCTCAGGGCCCGTCACTGGAAATCATCCTGCCATTCTAAAGCTCTGAGCCTGTCGTGGGAGGGGCATCCTCAAATATGTCTGAAATGGCTTTGGGTCATTCTCCCATTGTCTTAATGAATACCACCTGGCTGTATTATATCCCTATGAATCTCTGTAACAAAATTTTGGGTGGCCACCCACTTAGAATTGTCTCCCAAACCTGCTTCCCTTTAAATTCAGCCTTTAAAGTATCTCCTTGCTTTTGCATCTCTAAAAGTAGCCAGGCAGCAGCCTGAATGCTCGTTGCTTAGATATTTCTTCTGTCAGATACCCTGGTTCATCATTTTTAAGTTCTTCCTTATGTAAAGCCCTAGGGAATGGACACAATGCAGCCAAGTTCCTTGCAACTGTATAACAAGGCTGGTCTTCACTCAAGTATCCAATACCTTGCTCTTCAATCCCATTCGAAACCTCATTAGAATTGCCTGTACTGTCTCTATTTTTACCAACAGTCTGGTCACAAACACTTAGGTACTCTTTAAGGCATCCGGACATTGCCTACAGCGCTCTTCTGAGCCCTCACCAGAATAGCCCTTAATGCTCTGCTCAGGGAAATACAGTCTTTTTTTTTTTTTTTTTTTTTTTTTTTTTAGCCTGTTCCTTGAAATTCTTCCAAGTCTCTGCCCATTACCCTGTTCTAAAGCCACTTTCACACCTTTGGGTAATTGTTATAGCAATGTGAAAAGAAAACAAAAACTTGGGATCATAATTCACTATGCCAAAAGGAAACAATTAAGCTGAAAGCTGGGTCATGCCAGAAACTGCCTTCCCTTTTGTTCCTAAGCAGATAGCTATAGGTAAGAGGTTAAATATCTCCACAGGTAGCTACTCTATGTTCACCCTATCTTATGTAAAGTGCCAATTTTCTGACCCTAGAGGAATGCTTAATCGACTATTCCCCTATCTGCTCCTTTTCTTTTGCAACATATGGATTACCATACCTTTCCTCTTTCCCATCCAGCCCACTCTTCTTCTTTAAATATGGAAGCCTTTAAAATCATATTTGGAGAAAGGCACAGACCTCCCTCTGCTGCATGTCCTTAACCTTAGAAAAACAAACTTCTAAATTGATTGAGACCTGTCTCGGATACGTTGTGGTTTGCAGTAACAGCCCCATTCTTTGTACAAGTTTTCTGTCTTAGTTAATTTTGTGTTGCTATAAGAGAATACCAAACATGGATAATTTATTTAAAAAAATATTTCTCACAGTTCTAGAGGATGAAAAGTTCAACATCAAGCAGCGACATCCAGTGAGGGCCTTCTTTGCTTCATAACAAGGAGGAAGGCATCACATGGAAAGACATCATATATCCACCTCCAAATACTATCAACATATATCTTTAGAGATTAAGTTTCCTAAACATGAACTGTGGGGAACACATTCAAACCATGGCACAGAACATACTGGTGTCAATCATCTTTAGGAGCAGTAGCCAAAAATCGCTTTTGGTTTTCCTAATTAAATGTAATAAGATAATTTTCAATTGTATATGAGGTAAACACATTACATGAAACAGGAGCATTTTAAGAATTGAAAACTGAGTGGGAGGTTAGTACTTACCTATGACTTTGGTCAGATAGGGCATGCACAGTGATTTTGATTGGCTTTGCTTGCCTATTACCCCTTCTTCTGGGAGCAGATTCCAATCTCTATGGCAACAAAGAGAGACAGTATGTGATATAGACTGGCTTGATCAAAATATCTCAAGTCCCTGATACTCAGTTGATCTCCTCTGTGAATATTAATCTATAATGGAGAAGTAAGAAATTATTAAATTACATTATTATGAGGCTGCACCGTTTCTGTTGCCTTTATCTCTTTTCCTAAATTTCAATGTTTACCTTTAGCCACTTCCTATCCTTTATAGAAGTACTTTTGTTTGTTTGAATAATGTATAAGTTAGCAGAATCTTAATCTTTTTAAATTGTTTTTATTTTTGCAACCAAAGAACCTATAGTAATACCAAATTAGAGCAACATCCACAGCAATTTGAGTTTAGAAATTTTAAATATAAAATTCTACCAAGTAGTTTGTCAAACATTTATAAGGACAAAATAATTCTCAGGTACACAAGTCTCACTGAAAGTTATTTTCTGTTTCATAGAGAGATAAATAAAAATTTGACATGACTGATAAGGGTCATTCTGTTGGAAAAATTTCTGATGATCAGCATTAAAAACAGTTTAAAATATTGAAATAAGCATGCATAGTTTTACAATTACAGTCATTAAATTAGTAAAAAACTATTTAACTACTACCTTTCAATTTACCTGAAGAAGTAGTTGGAAGAGTAAAGTGATTATTTTAATTGAACACAAAACATGTCAAGGAAGAGATTGCTAAAGTTTCTTGATAGACAAATGGTAAGCTGCTTTGATTGTGCATAGAGATTCCTTTTTTTAAATTATTATTATTATACTATAAGTTTTAGGGTACATGTGCACAATGTGCAGGTTTTTTACATATGTATACATGTGCCATGTTGGTGTGCTGCACCCATTAACTTGCCATTTAGCATTAGGTATGTCTCCTAATGCTATCCCTCCCCCCTCCCCCCACCCCACAACAGTCCCCAGAGTGTGATGTTCCCCTTCCTGTGTCCATGTGTTCTCATTGTTCAATTCCCATCTATGAGTGAGAACATGCGGTGTTTCGTTTTTTGTCCTTGCGATAGTTTACTGAGAATGATGATTTCCAATTTCATCCATGTCCCTAAAAAGGACATGAACTCATCATTTTTTATGGCTGCATAGTATTCCATGGTGTATATGTGCCACATTATCTTAATCCAGTCTATCATTGTTGGACATTTGGGTTGGCCAAGTCTTTGCTATTGTGGATAGTGCCGCAATAAACATACATGTGCATGTGTCTTTATAGCAGCATGATTTATAATCCTTTGGGTATATACCCAGTAATGGGATGGCTGGGTCAAATGGTATTTCTAGTTCTAGATCCCTGAGGAATCGCCATACCGACTTCCACAAGGGTTGAACTAGTTTACAGTCCCACCAACAGTGTAAAAGTGTTCCTATTTCTCCACATCCTCTCCAGCACCTGTTGTTTCCTGACTTTTTAATGATTGCCATTCTAACTGGCATGAGATGGTATCTCGTGGTGGTTTTGATTTGCATTTCTCTGATGGCCAGTGATGAGCATTTTTTCATGTGTCTTTTGGCTGCATAAATGTCTTCTTTTGAGAAGTGTCTGTTCATATCCTTTGCCCACTTGTTGATGGGGTTGTTTGTTTTTTTTCTTGTAAATTTGTTTGAGTTCATTGTAGATTCTGGATATTAGCCCTTCGTCAGATGAGTAGGTTGCAAAAATTTTCTCCTATTTTGTAGGTTCCCTGTTCACTCTGATGGTAGTTTCTTTTGCGGTGCAGAAGCTCTTGAGTTTAATTAGATCCCATTTGTCAATTTTGGCTTTTGTTGCCATTGCTTTTGGTGTTTTAGACATGAAGTCCTTGCCCATGCCTATGTCCTGAATGGTAATGCCTAAGATTTCTTCTAGGGTTTTTATGGTTTTAGGTCTAATGTTTAAGTCTTTAATCCATCTTGAATTGACTTTTGCTTAAGGTGTAAGGAAGGGATCCAGTTTCAGCTTTCTATATATGGCTAGCCAGTTTTCCCAGCACCATTTATTAAATAGGGAATCCTTTCCCCATTGCTTGTTTTTCTCAGGTTTGTCAAAGATCAGATAGTTGTAGATATGTAGCATTATTTCTGAGGGCTCTGTTCTGTTCCATTGATCTATATCTCTGTTTTGGTACCAGTACCATGCTGTTTTGGTTACTGTAGCCTTGTATTATAGTTTGAAGTCAGGTAGCATGATGCCTCCAGCTTCCTTAATTGACAATAAATAGTCTAAAGGCCTGGAACAGTTTCAGGCACACAATGGGCACTCAACAAATATTTGCTGATTTAATGTATGAATGAAGTAAATACAAATTAAAACTTGGAAATCTTTCTCCAGTTAGATATGTTAGAAAATATCTGAAATAAAAGATTAACTTGATTTCTAAGGGAAGTTAGATCAAAAGGAAATATAAATTTAGATGGGAAATTGTAGTATTGAGTAAACACTCATTGATAATTTAATAGAAACTAGATATCTTAAAAATGAAAAATTATATAATCCTTCCTCCTCTCTCAGACATTCCCTGAGAAAGTTACAATAGATTTCATATTATAAAGGAGTAAAAAACAGCTGACAGACATATTGGAAATGTTCTGTCTTAGTGCCAGAACAAAAAAATGCAAATTAAGTCAGCAATGAAATGTCATTTAAAATGCTTTTTAAAACAGAAATCCCACATGTTGTTAATGATAAGACAATATTCTTTTGGAAAGCATCTAAAATTTTAAGAATTACTTTTTTTCTATTATCTTTCCCTAGGTTTTCTCTTCCAGTGGCTAAGTGTGATTCATTCTGCCTTATCAAGTATTATTCCAATCTCCATTCTCCTCCATTGTCCACACACATCACTTTAACTTAGTGTAACATCATAGCTAACTGAATTCCCACAATTATCTTATGTTTGTCCTTCAGCATCCATTCTTGTTCCACTTGCTACATTCGTTAAGCCACAAAGTAATTTTGATCATGTCACTTCTTTGCTTAAAACCATTGTAATAATATCCCCTCGCTCTCACTTAAGGTCAAACAGCTTAAAATGTTTTCAAAATCCTTTAGTTACTTTCCCGTTACTGTTCAATTACTCATTAAGTTGATTTTCACTTAATTCCATCTCCTATTCCACGGCCCTCAAATCTAAGTTCCAGGCAGCTCTACCTTCTATTTTCCCATGTTCTTTCTTACATCTTCACGTGAGCCCATTTGTTCTTGCTGTAGAACATGCTTCCTGTAGCCCGATTAACTTTTAAGCATTCAAATATAAAACATAGTTTTAATATCAATCACTTCCTCCATCATCACAACCAGTTATCTTCTAGTCTATCGGCTTAGAAACCTATAATTATCCTATTACTGCAACCTTCATCACATATGGGCAGATGGCACCTACCTCTTATTCTTGAAATTTTGCTCACTTTGGTGTCTGCAGTACAATTACATTTGATGAATCAATCAATCAATCAATCAATGAAAATTCATGAAATGTGGAATATTTGGCATAGTATTATCAATTCTAGGATACTTTCCAAAATATATAATCCTTGCTATCAGAAAAGTGTACATAATTGTGTTTATAATGACATTATTTAAAATAAAGCAATATTAGAAATCATCTAAAGGTTCAAATACAGAGCATTATTTAAATAGATTAGGATGGTAGTGGGCGCTTACTGTTTGTTTGTTTGTTTACTTTAAAAATTAGTTCTCCTGGAAACCATCTCTCCTTCTTTCTTACCATTATGATTTATAAGTAATGGGCTTCACTTCGTCTTGAATAGTAGGCCCTGACTGGCTTAACCTAATCAGAATATTCCATTCTCCCAGAACCAATAACTGGTCCAGGGATTGACAAAGAAAAACCATTCAGAACCAATGTAAATGAAAGATAATTGTTAAGGCTTCAAGAGAAGAAAATGTCTTTTTCCTTTGAGAATATAAAGTGGAATGTGATTATAGTTTAAAGATATGTGGTCTGGTACAGGGGCATCAATGTTTCATTTTTAATTAAACTTTTATTATGAAATAATTATAGGTTCATATGCAGTTTTAAGAAATAATACAGAAAAGGATAGGTTCAACATGGCTGACTGGAGATATCCAACACTTGCCCTCTCCAGAAAGAACTGAAATTATGATTAGATAATTACACTGTGAAGAGAACATTTAGGAGAGAGCACTGGAGTTCACCAGAGAAGTCACACGAAACACCTGAGACACAGAAAGGGAAGGAAATGAGTGGCCAGCACAGCCAAGATTGGCTGAGAGCCTGGAGAGTAAGTGAGAGACCCTAAGCAGTCCACCTCCTCACCAACGACTGCTGTAAGCCTAACCATGGAAGAACTCTGCTACCCACGTGAATCCTGACACTAGCACGTGCAGTGATGTGGATTCCCTGCAAGGGCATTGCGCCCAATCAGGAACTCATGCTAAGACACATACGCCCTGGAGACCAAAGCAGCTGCAGCACAGTGCCATCATGAGAACACAGCTATCACTGAACTGCATTTTATCCTGGAAATCACAGCCCCCATATCTCCACACCCCAGGATATCCCACTGACATATCACAGTGCCCACCCAGGGGGCTACAGTGGCACAGCAAGGGCTGGACCCAAAGTTACTGCAATGTCCCCAGTACCCTAACTTTCATGGAGTACTATTTCCCATGGAAAAGATGGTGCAGCATACCAAGGAGGCAGCCCCCAGGACAAAGAAACCCAAAGTGTGTGCTTAATAGAGCATGAGAGCTCCCTGTCTGGGACTCTGAGAAGTGACCTACTCCTCAGGAATAGCACAGTGTGTGGCTCCGGCTGAAATGTAGAATCCCCTCCTCCCTCATGCACGCTGCTACAGCAGTTGCTGCCATTAGGATCTCAGGTAGGCAAGCCTCAGAGCTCACTGTCTGGAGCTGAAGGCATTGACCCTTCCCCCACTGGCAGAATGGCCTCTATGCTCAGGCTGACACATAGAGAGTATGACCCTTTACCCCACTCTGCACACCACCACAGCTGCAGCTGCTGTTGCTGCATTTAGGGGGCTGCCTGTCTGGGGCTGAGTAGTAACCACACCCCCACTGGCAGTGTAGCCTCTATGCTCAGGCTTCCACATGAAATGCACTGTAAAGACAAATATAGGCTGAAATTAGAGAGGTGGGAAAAAATACTCCATAGAAACAGAAACCAAAAGCAAGCTGGAGTAACTATACTTAGATTAAACAGGCTTTAAGTCAAAAATACTAAAACAAGACAAAGAAGGTCATTATATGAAAATAAGGGGATCAATCTAACAAGAGGATACAACAATTAGAAATATATATGCACCCAACACTGGTGCACCCAGATTCATAAATAAAATATTGCTAGATCTAAAGAGCGAGATAGGCTCTAATACAATAATACTGGGGGACCACAACACCCCCACTTTCAGCATTAGACATATCATCTAGACAGAAAATCAACAAGAAAACATGAGACTTAAACTGGACCTTAGGACCAAATGAACATAACAGATATTTACTGAACATTCTATCCAATGACTACAGAATATACATTCTTTCCATCAGCACATGGAATATTCTCCAGGGTAGACGGCATGTTGGCATGTTAGGCTACATAACAAGTCTCAACAAAATTGTGAAAAGCAAAATTATGTCAAGAATCTTCTCAGACAACAATGGAAAAAACTAGAAATCAAAAAACAAAAGAAACTTTGGAAACTATCCAAACAGCATAGTCCTGAAAAACCATTGGACCAATGAAGAAATTAAGATGGAAAACAAAAAAAGACTTGAAACAAATAACAATGGAAACACAATTTATTAAAACCTGTGGGATGCAGCAAAAGTAGTACTAAGAGGGAAGTTTATAACAATAAACGCCTACATCAAAGAAACAGGAAAAAAAATCAAATAAACTATCTAAGCCTGCACCTCAAGAACTAGAAAACCCAGAACAAAACATATCCAAAATCAGCATAAAAATGATATAATAAAGATGCAATAAGAACTAAACAAAATAGAAACTAAAAAAAAGGATTAATAAAAAGAAAAGTTTTTTTTGAAAATATGAATAAAATTGATAAACTACCAGGTAGGCTAACCAAGAGGAGAGGAGACCTAAATAAGCAAAATAAGAAATGAATGAAGATACATCATTAGTGATCATCAGAGACTATGATGAACAATTATATGCTAACAAAACAGAAAACCTACAGGAAATCGATAAATTCCTGGAAATGTGCAACCAGGATTGAATCAGAAGAAACAGAAAATCTGAGCAGACCAATAACAAAAAGTGAGATCGAATTAGTAATAAAAAAATCTCCCTACAAAGAAAAGCCCAGGACTGGATGGATTCACCAGGAAATTCTACTACAGATATAAAAAACTAATGCAAATCTTCCTCAAACTATTTCAAAAAATCAGAGGAGGGAATTCTCCCTAATTCATTCTATGAAGAAACTAGCCATATATAGAAAGCTGAAACTGGATCCCTTCCTTATACTGTATACAAAAATTAAATCAAGATGGATTAAAGACTTAAATGTTAGACCTAAAACCATAAAAACCCTAGAAGAAAACCTAGGCAATACCATTCAGGACACAGGCATGGGCAAGGACTTCATGTCTAAAACACCAAAAGCAATGGCAACAAAAGCCAAAATTGACAAATGGGATCTAATTAAACTAAAGAGCTTCTGCACAGCAAAAGAAACTACCCTCAGAGTGAACAGGCAACCTACAGAATGTTAGAAAATTTTTGCAATCTACTCATCTGACAAAGGGCTAATATCCAGAATCTACAAAGAACTCAAAAAAATTTACAAGAAAAAACAAACAACCCCATCAACAAGTGGGCAAAGGATATGAACAGACACTTCTCAAAAGAAGACATTTATGCAGCCAAAAGACACATGAAAAAATGCTCATCATCACTGGCCATCAGAGAAATGCAAATCAAAACCACCACGAGATACCATCTCATGCCAGTTAGAATGGTGATCCTTAAAATGTCAGGAAACAACAGGTGCTGGAGAGGATGTGCAGAAATAGGAGCACTTTTACACTGTTGGTGGGACTGTAAACTAGTTCAACCATTGTGGAAGTCAGTGTGGCAATTCCTCAGGGATCTAGAACTAGAAATACCATTTGACCCAGCCATCCCATTACTGGGTATATACCCAAAGGATTATAAATCATGCTGCTATAAAGACACATGCACATGTATGTTTATTGTGGCACTATTCACAATAGCAAAGACTTGGAACCAACCCAAATGTCCAACAATGATAGACTGGATTAAGAAAATTTGGCACATATACACCATGGAATACTATGCAGCCATAAAAAATGATGAGTTCATGTCCTTTGTAAGGACATGGATGAAGCTGAAAACCATTATTCTCAGCGAACTATCGCAAGGACAAAAAACCAGAGATCACATGTTCTCACTCATAGGTGGGAATTGAACAATGAGAACACATGGACACAGGAAGGGGAACATCACACTCTGGGGCCTGTTGTGGAGTGGGGGGGAGGGGGGAGGGATAGCATTAGGAGATATACCTAATGTTAAATGACGAGTTAATGGGTGCAGCACACCAACATGGCACATGCATGCATATGTAACAAACCTGCACATTGTGCACATGTACCCTAAATCTTAAAGTATAAAAAAAATGAAAAAAAAAAGAAAAGAAGACAAAGAATTCCCGCCCTAAAAAAAAAAAAGAAAGCATTACCCTGATACCAAAACCAGAAAAAGACACAACAAAAAAAGAAAGTTGAAGGCCAATATCCCTGATAAACAGATGCAAAAATGTTCAAATACTAGCAAATGAAATCCAACAGTGTATCAAACAGATAATACACAATGATAAATTGTGATTAATATCAAGGATGCAAGGATGGTTTAACATATGCAAATCATAAATATGGAACATTAAATCAACAGAATGAAGGACAAAAACCATATCATCATTTCCATGGATACCAAGAAAGCATTTCATAAAATTCTACACCCCTTCATAATAAAAATTGTCAACAAACTAAGCATAGAAGGAACATATCTCAAAATAATAAAGATCACGTATGACGAATCACAGCCAGCATCATACTGAATGAAGAAAAGTTGGAAGCATTTCCTCTATTACCTGAAGCAAGAGAGGAACGCCCACTTTCACGACTTCTGTTCAACATAGTACTGGAAGTCCTATGCAGAGTAATTAGCCAAGAGAAAGAAAGAAAAAGCATCCACATTAAATAAGAGAAAGTCAAATCATCCCTCTTTGTAAACAATGTTATCTTACATTTAGAAAAAACAAAATACTTCACCAAAACCTCTTAGAACTGATAAATTCAGCAAAGTTGCAAGTTACAAAATCAACAAACCAAAATCAGTAGTATTTCTGAACGCCAATAGTGTAATTGCTGGAAAAAAATCAAGGCAGCAATCCCATTTACAATAGCTACAAAAATGAAAATTTTAAAAAAGCTAGAATTAAATGTAACCAAGGAAGTAAACGATCTTTACAAGAAAAACTGCAACATTGATGAAAAAAAATGAAGATGATATAAGCAAATGAAATACACATTTCATCCTCATGGATTGGAAGAATTAATATGACTAAATATGTCTAAAATATATCTAAAAGAAAGAAATCTACACATTTAATGCAATCTCTATTAAAATATTGATGCCGTTTTTGACAAAAATAGAAAAACAATCTTTAAATTTATATAGAACCAAGAAGGACCAGAATAGTGAAAACAATCCTGAGCATCACCTGACTTCAAAACATACTACAATGCTACAGTAACCAAATACCATGATATTGGTATAAAAACAGACAAATGGAACAGAGTAGAGAACCCAGAAATAAAGCCACATATTCACAGCCAACAGCCAGCTGATATTTGACAAAGCAGACAAGAACACCCATTGGGAAAAGAACGCTCTCTTCAATAAATGGTGCTAGGAAAACTGGATAACCACATACAGAAGAATGAAACTGGACTCATATTGCTCACCATATTCAAAAGTCAACTCAAAAAGGATTAAAGACTTAAATGAAAGTTCCAAAACTATAAAACTAATAGAAGAAAACACAGATAATACTCTTCAGACGACTGGGCCAGGCAATATTTTATGGCTAAGACCTCACAAGCATAGGCATCAAAATAAAAAATAAACAAATGAAAATTTATATTCTGCACAACAAAATAATCACTAGAGTGAAGAGACAACATATAGAATGGGAGAAAATATTTGCAAACTACTCATCCAACAGGGGACTAATGTCCAGAATACATGAGGAACTCAAACAACTCAATAGTAAAAAATAAATAATCCCATTAACAATAGGCAAAGGACGTGAATAAACATTTCTCAAAAGAAGACATACAAACGGCCAATAGGTATATGAAAAAATGTTTGTCATCACTAATCCTCAGAAAAATGCAAGTCAAAACCACAGTGAGATATCATCTCATCCCAGTTAGGATGGCTATTATTAAAAGGACAAAGCAGTGGCCAGGCGCGGTGGCTCACGTCTGTAATCTCAGCACTTTGGGAGGCCGAGGTGGGTGGATCATCTGAGGTCAGGAGTTCGAGATCAGCCTGATCAGCATGGTGAAACCCCATCTCTACTAAACATATAAAAATTAGCTGGGCATGGTGGTATGTGACTGTAGTCCCAGCTACTCTGGAGGCTGAGACAGGAGAATCGCTTGAACCCGGGAGACGGAGCTTGCAGTGAGCCGAGATTGTTCCACTGCACTCCAGCCTGGGTGACAGAGTGAGACTCTGTCTCAAAAAAAAAGACAAAGCATAACAGATATTGGAGAGGATGTAAAGAAAAGAGAACTCACACACTATTGGTGAAAATGTAAATCAGCATAACCACTTGAAAACAGAATGAAGATTACTCAAAAAACTTAAAATAGAACAACCATATGATCCAAAAATCCTACTACTAGGTATTTACTCAAATGTAAAGAAATCCATATATCAAAGTGATACCTGCAACATGCACTTGCATGTTTATTGCAGCACTATTCACAATACACAATAGCAAGGATATGGAATCAACCTAGGTGTATGCCAATGAACAAATGAATAAAAAACAATGTGGTATATGTCCCATGAAATACTATTCAGACATAAAAAAGAATAAAATCATGTCATGTGCAACAACATGGATTATACTGAAGGCCAGGCACAGAAATAAGTGAAATAAGTGAAATAAGCCAGGCACAGAAAAACATAGGCATGTTCTCACTCATATGTGGCAGATAAAAACCTTGATCACACAAACACGGAGAATAGAATGATAGATACCAGAGACTGGGAAGCTGAGATGAAGAAAGACTGGTTAATGGATACAAACATACAATAATACAGAAGTAATAAGTTGTGATGTGTAATAGACTGTGGTGACTAAGCAACAATATATATATTTTTTAAATTTCAACATAACTAGAAGAGAGGTCCTCAGATGATACCAACTTAAAGATATGATAAATATTCAAGGTGATATATACCTCACACATCCTATCTTGGTCATTACATATTTTATACATGAAACACTCACAAGAACCCCATAAATATGTAACATATGTATTAAAAAAGAAACAATACAAATAGTTTCTATGTACTTGATACCTAATTTCCACCAATGATAAGATGTTGAAAAACTACAATACAGTATCACAGCCAAGATATTGACATTAATACAGTTAAGATATTGAGCAGTTCCATTGCAAGGATACCTGACATTGTGCTTTTATAATCACTCCTATCTGTGTCTTACCCTACCCCTCTCTCCCTATCCCTGACCCCTGGCAATCTTTAATGTGATCTCCATTTCTATAATTTAGTCATTTCAAAAGTGTTATATAAATGTAATCATAAATTTTGTAACCTTTTCCACATGGTATAATTCTCTGAATATTCATCTCAGGTTTTGAGTGTATCAATAGTCTATATTTTTTAATTGCTAAGTAGTATTCCATATTCCATACAATGGATGTATCACTGTTTGTTTAGGCATTTACCTGTTGAAGGATTGGTTCCAGTTTTTGGCCTATTAAAACTAAAGCTACTATGAGAACTGTTATACAGGTTTTTGAGTGAAATAAATTTTCATTTCTCTGGCATTGATGACCAACAGTGCAATTGCTGGTTTGTATGTTTAGTTTTACATGATACTGTCAAATGGTTTTTCAGAGTGGCTATACCATTTTACATTTCTACCAGCAATGTGGTAATAATCTCACCATTGATTATACATATAGTAATTCTATTATAGCAGTAGATTTTTTTAAAAAATGGATTATATTTTATAACTGTATGGTGGTATTAAGAGATGCTCAATGGTTAGGTAATGACTTCAAATAACATTTAATTATTTTAGAGTGCCTAAACAGGATTTTAAATAACTAATTAATCATAAATTCCCAGGAAAATAATCCAACACTTAACCATTAAAGTAAATTTTCTAAGACTGCAATTTCTAACTAGTGTGTCAGAACAGACTGCTGGGTCACAGGTAGAGGACCGAAAAGGAAGAGGAGTCCCGGAGGCATCCTGGTGCTGGTATTTCCCCCCTCTGTTGTAGGACAATGGAAAGACCTGTGGGTAGGGGTATTTGGGGGACTGGGTGAACTAGCTACAGACCAAAAGAAACAGGAGTATTTTAACATTTTAATAAACTAAGTGCCTTTAAAAAATCAGGCTGAATGTATATCAGCCTATTTACAGGTGTGCTGAGATACTGGACTTACAGCGCTTGGGCTGGTCAAGTGGAGACTGAGTAACCAGTTGCCTCATTTGGCTAGGATGATGGGGCCATTCTCCTCTAGCCACAAACAGCCTAGGTCAAGTCACCTCACTGGGCCACAGAAATGTCATTTTCTATGTCTCTTTTGATGTCATAATCTATGAAGCACTGTTCTAAGTCAGAGATGTGCCACTCACCCCTTGATTTCTATTTATCTTAATATTTTTGTCCACTAAATTGAGCAATATGCTTTATTATATTCATGTGTATTTGTGGTGTCTTTCTTGATCATTAATAAAGTTAACTGAAGTAGGGCAGTTGAAGCAAAAAATTATGATTTCAAAACTTGGCTCCATAATTTACTGTGTGAATGTGGAATACACTTTTAATTTCTTTATAGCCACAAATTGCTTCATGATTAAAATGACAGGATAGGAAGAGAGATTCATCCAAGTAGCAATTATTTGTTGAGCTTTTGTGAATCTTTAAAATAACCGGTATCTGTGAAATCAGAGCCTTATACATTTGAAAAACTCGGCTAAATAGAAAGTAGGCATTTGAAGAAAATTTTGAAATCCTTATGTTAAAAATTGTCTGTAGATGACATGGATTGTATTTGAGGATAGAAAAGTCAAGGAATGCAAATAATAGAGTCAAGCAGATCTCAAGTTTACATTTAAGTTCGAACATGTAAATGGTTTAACCTAATAATACTCAGTTTCCTTGCAAACAAACTAGATTGAAATAGCACATACCAGCAAGGCGCAGTGGCTTACACCTGTAATCCCACAACTCTGGGAGGCCGAGGAGGGCACATCAATTGAGCTCGGGAGTTCAAGACCAGTTTGGGCAACATGAAACCCTGTCTCTACTAAAAAAGAAAAAAAAATAGCCGGGCATGGCAGCACGTGCCTGTGATCCCAGCTACTGGGGAGGCTAAGGTGGGAGGATTACTGGAGCCCGGGAAATTGAGGCTGTGATGAACCGTGATTGCACCAGTGCACTCCAGCCTGGGTGACAGAGCAAGACCCTGTCTCAAAAACAGAACAAAAACAACAACAAAAAATAGCACATGCCTAGAAAGTTGCTGTAAATATGAAATAAGGTAATATATTTAGCACAATTTTTACAGCTCTTGGTACATAGTTCTCATTAAGTGTTATCAGTATATATTTGACTCTTGTGAAGATGGGATCATTCATATCCATGCTGGAATCTCCCCTGCCACTTTTGTTAGTCAAGAAAAAGGCTAAATGTAAGCATAGTAAATGAAAATATCTCAACTATGTGGTAGATCTAAAGATATTAGGTGTCTTACCATGCCTCAATTCTAAACAACCTTCTTAAATACCCTGGAGTTTGTAAGAAGAGGCTAATTTAGCCTTCAATTTTGAATAGTTACATAAAAAATTAAACTAGCATAGCCAGATTATATAAACTCTTAAAAGGAGATGTAATAGCTTAGAGTTATCACTTGACATATTTTATTACTCCTTTCCATTAGGTAATTACTTCATACTAATGTTAAAACTCGGGCTTATAAATGCTATTTATAAGACTATAAAGACTCTTTTTTTTCTTTTTGTAATCTCTCTTTGTCTTGGCAGACAGTTCAGTCTCTCACTGTGAAAAAGGGACAGACATCAGCAATACGTGATAAAATCAGACAAAAAATACAATACTCTCTAAAATTAAATAAAATAATCTTAATGTTAATTACTAATAATTATTCAAACTTTTCCTTAAAATTCATCCAATGAGTATATTATCTGGCTTAAAATTTGTGTTTAAAAGAGTTATATTTTGAAAACATATATGTATGTATATGAATGTGTGTATATATGTTATATGTAGATTAGATAGGCTATACCTAAATTTTATCAATACAATTTAGCTAAAAGGTGCTAAAGAGCATATCTCATTATATATTAATACCTAGGCTGTCAGAAAGTTCTACCACTCCACTCTACTACCATTGCCTTCTAGGCTACATAAATTTGACTAAATTGACTTGCTGAGACCCTGTGCAGATATTTTTCAGTCTTCAAATTGAGATGGGCATTTCCAAGATTCAAAAAAAAAAAAGTACACATTTTAAGCTGCAACACTCACGAACTATGTGATTTTGGATAAGATGATCCCTCTGAGACTCAACTTCCACATTTTAGAAATAGAGAATCAATTTACTTCATAAAATGTTATATGTATATATGTATATTGCATTAGGTAACGTCAATACCTCTGACACAGAACCTGCTGCATTGTATACACTGGAGGTTTCCTTCTCCCCTTCAATGGATGAGAATACAAGTGAGTGACTCTATATCTAAGAAAAAGAGGCTTAGGTGCTTTTAATAGTGAATTCTATTCCTATCATGATTGTTGATTACAATCTGGATGGTAATTGAATATCCTAATAATGGGCATCAACCACTTCTGAAGTGTGACATGGTTAAGGTCCTTAGTTTACATGTTTACTACACTATTATTTAATATTATAGACAGATATGATTAAATTTGGGGTATCCACTTACATTACCCAAATAAATAAGAGACTGGTTTTAAGTAAGCTGCTAATTTTCCCCTTGAAACTGAGAAATACTCTTAGATTCACACAGGTTTCCAAATTAACATGAATGTGCTGATTAAGCTACAGTTAAATTTGTGAGCTCTCTCTAAGCAACTGCCATTCATTACATGGCACATAGTATCCTCTGTTTCAGAGAATTCCGAAAGTTTCAGAGTTTCTATTTTTTAAATCAAGGATTAAAAAACTGCCACCTCACCAAAGTTGTACAGAATTTAGTATGTTATGACTCTTTTTGTTTATTAATTGAAGTTACATAATTTTATTTTCAGGAGATCATGATCTTAAGAAGTATACTTAACCCCATAAAGAAAATCGACATCTTTATCTTTTCAGGAAAACACTGACAATCGATAACTATGAGCAATTTATTTTGTATATCAATATTTTATTCCTTTCTGTTGCTGAATATAATTTCATTATAGATGCACCATCATTTGTTTATTCATTCCTCAAGTGAGAGACACTTGGGATTTTCGAGTTGTAGATAATTATGAACAAAGATATTATGTACTTACAGCTATCTGTGTGAACATAGATTTCATTTCCTTTGGAAAGTACATAGCAGTGGATTGCCGTAATGCAGTGAGTGAATGTTTAACTGTATAAAAACTGCCATAGCCTTTTTCATAGTAGCTGTACTGTTTTTCTATGTTGATCAGTGATATATGACACTTCCAGCTGTTCTGAATTCTTTTCCAACACTTAGCACTAAGTACTGTCAGTTTTTTCCTGCTAATTCTAACGACTGTGTAGTGGTATTTTAGTATGGTTGCAATTTTGATTTCCCAAATGATAAATGATATTAAGCATCTCTTGATATGCTCATTAGCCATTTTCTCTGATGAACTGTCTGATCAAATCTTCTGACAATTATTATGTTTGGTTATATCATTCTCTTACTGTTGAGTTTTCAGAGTTCTTTATATTTACAGATAGAAGTTATTTATCAGCTATGTAACTTTCAAATATTTCTTCTCATCTCATGTTTTTATATTTTAATCCTCTTAACAGAGTGTTTCACAGAACCAATTTTGATGATGCTTAATTCTTTTTTATTTTATATATAGCATTGAGAGGTGACAGTGTGCTGGCAGCTGTCGGTCGCTCGGCACCTCCCCGGCCTGGGGGCCCACTCTGGCCATGCTTGAGGAGCCCTTCAGCCCGCCGCTGCACCGTGGGAGCCCCTCTCTGGGTTAGCTGAGGCCGGACCCAGCTCCCTCTGCTTGCGGGGAGGTGTGGAGGGAAAGGCATGGGCAGGAATCAAGGCTGCGCACGGATCAGCCTGAGTTCCAGGTGGGCGCAGGCGCCATGGCCCCCCACTCAGAGCCGCCGGCCGGCACCGCCAGCCTGGGCACTGAGGGGCTTAGCACCTGGGCCAGCAGTTGCGGAGGGTGCGCCGGGTGCCCCAGCATGGCCAGCCCATCCGCATCGTGGTGGAATTCTCGCCGGGCCTCAGCCACCTCCCTGCTGGGCAGGGCTCCTGACCCGCAGCTCACCTGGCCGGAGGCTCCCCTAGACACCCGCCCAGCCCCCGCCTGCCCCCCTTCCCCCCACTCGCCCTTGACTGCTCCCCTTCCCCCCACCCCCCTTCCCCTCCTCCACCTTCCCCCATGCCCCCCACCTTTTGCCCCCTTTCCCCCTCTTTTCCACCCTTCCCCCTCCCACCATGGGCTCCCATGCGGCCCAAGCCTCCCCGACAGGCACCGCCCCCTGCTGTGCAGTGCCCAGTCCCATGGACTGCCCAAGGGCTGAGGAGCGCAGGCACCTGCACGGGACTGGCAGGCAGCTTGGCCGTGGCCCGGGTGCGGGATCCACTAGGAGAAGCCAGCTGGGCTCTTGAGTCAGGTGGGGACTTGGAGAACTTTTGTGTCTTGCTCAAGTCTTGCAAATACACCAAACATCGCTCTGTGTCTAGATCAAGGTTTGTAAATGCACCATTCCGCACCCTGTCAAAACAGACCAATCAGCTCTCTGTAAAACGGACCAATCAGCTCTCTGCAAAATGGACCAATCAGCAGAATGTGGGTGGGGTCAGATAAGGGAATAAAAGCAGGCTTCCCAAGCCAGCAGCGGCAACCTGCTAGGGTGCCTTTGCATATGGAGGGGACTTTGTTCTTTTGCTCTTTGCAATGAGCGTTGCTGCTGCTCACTGTTTGGGTTTGCACTGCTTTTATGAACTGTAATACCGCGAAGGTCTGCAGCTTCACTCCTGAGGCCAGCAAGACCACGAACCCACCGGGACGAATAAACAACTCTGGATGGAAGGAACAAACAACTCCAGAGGTGCTGCCTTAAGAGCTGTAACACTCACCGTGAAGGTCTGCAGCTTCACTCTTGAAGCCAGTGAGACTACGAACCCGCCAGAAGGAAGAAACTCTGAACACGTCCAAACATCAGAAGGAACAAACTCCAGACACACCATCTTTAAGAACTGTAACACTCACAGTGAGGGTCCGCGGCTTCATTCTTGAACTCAGTGAGACCAAGAACCCACCAATTCCGGACACAGCATGCCACAATTAATTTTTACTACATTTTCCACTAAAAGTTTCATAACTTTCCATTCTAATATTAGGTGTATAATCTTATTTGAATTGATTTTATACAAGGTTTAAAGTATCAGTTAAGCTTAATTTTTTGCCTATGAAAGTCCAACTATTCCAGGGTAATTGCTTGAAAATACTATACTTTATTGAATTACTTTTGTCTGTTTGTGAAAAATCTGTTGTCAGTGTTTATGGATGGAAAGTAGAGAGGAAGAAAGAAGGAAGGAAGGATGAAATAGAGGAAAGAAGAAAAAGAAAAGAAAGAATGAAAAGATCAGTGTTCATTTTTAGACAATACATGTGATTATGTATCTCCACTAGGATTTTTCCAAAAACAAGTTTAGTGTAGATTATTTTATACTCAGTAGATTATTTTTATACTCATATCTTGCACATACGGATAACTAAAGGTAAATTGGGCAGTCAAATTGTATTGTCTCTTACTTAACATCTCTATTTTAAATAAAACGTAAATCACACCTCTAGTGTTACAAAAATGTGTTAAATTTCAATTTTACTTAAAGCTAGTAATGAGTGCATTACTTTAAAAATATTACACTTTATAAAAATCTCTTTTTAAAAGCACAAAAGATAAGTATGTCATATACTTTGTACACCATCTTAGGTATTTTTGGAATAATTTGTTTCTGACCTTTGTCTCTTTGTTCAAACCCAGCTGAAAAACAAGGTAAAGAAGGTTTTATTTTGCTCCTGGACCAAGTCTGGTTGGGAAGATAGAGGAGTAAATCAATGTTAAGCTATGATCATTCATTCCACAAATAATTATTAAGTAACTATCCCTCTTACCCATTCCTGGAAAAAAAAAAAAAGAAACAAGGCAAAAATACAAAAATAACTGTTCTTATAAACGTTGTTTTATAATAAGGAAAACAGACCATACAAGACTAACACAATAGGCCAGGCCAGGCGCAGTGGCTCATAGCTGTAATCCCAGCACTTTGGGAGGCCGAGGTGGGTGAATCACGAGGTGAGACCATCCTGGCTAACACGGTGAAACCCCATTTCTACTAAAAATACAAAAACAAAATGTTAGCCAGGCGTGGTGGTGGGTGCCTGTAGTCCCAGCTACTTGGGAGGCTGAGACGGGAGAATGGTGTGAACTCGGGTAGTGAGCCGAGATCACGCCACTGCACTCCAGCCTGAGTGACAGAGCGAGACTCCGTCTCAAAAAAAAAAAAGAAAAAAGAAAAAAAAAAGAATAACACAATAATATAAGATTATTAAATTGCATGTGAGAAATTGAAAATTACAATAGGGAAAAAATAGAATGGAATAAAGGTGTTCCAGTTTATAAACACTGCAATTTAAACTGTGTTGGTAAGATTTATTTGAAAAGAGATGATTTTAGCAAGACTTGAAAAGCATGAGGTAGTTAGCTACATAGATATCTCAGGAGAAAGTATTCCAGGCAAAGAAAAGGCCAGTGCAAAATCGCTAAGGTAAGTGTGCACCTAATGAATGTAATAAAAAATGTAGAGGTCAGGGTAACAGGAGCAGAATGAACAAGGGGGAAAAAAAGGAGATGAGATCATGTAAAAACTAGTGGGCAACTGCAAGGCCTTTGGCATTGCATCTCCTGAGATTAAACTGGAACCCATCATAGAGTTTTAAGTAAAGATGTGGTGCAAACTAATGTCTATTTTTAAATGGCTGCTACATTGAAAGACAACTGAGCAGTTCAAGGAGAAGGAGAGGTAAGTGATGTAGGCCCATACAGCTGCAAGAGCTCAGAGGTCATGGTTCTCAGCCTGAGTAAGTCAGGAAAGCTTTCTGACAGAGGTTACTCTGGAGTTGTCATGTACTGTTGATTGAGTTTTGGTGCCTAACTAGTGGGTAAGGTCAATGAGACATTTGCCTTTAGTGGGTTTACAAAGAGTAAGAGTTTGAGTTATCTCCACCTTAAAAATAGTAAAAGAGATCAATACTAGGAGGTTGTAGCTTAATCTCCTCAAACGCATCAGAAATTATAGACAAGAACTTTTTTATAATTTTTGTGAACATTATAACTTTAAAGTTTATTTCTTACTATTATGTGGAATCCTGGAATCAACTAATATCACCCATGTTTCTTATCTGTAGACAATAAACAAAATTCAGTGGCCGTTCTGTGCTTCTTTCTATATCTTATATAATTACTCTTATGCTTTCCACCCAAAATCACCTCAGCATGCATTTTGAAACTCCCTTTCTATTGCAAATAATTTCCTTATAAAAGCTTGTAACAGAAAATATCTCTCTGTTCTTTCCTAATTGAGTACTAGAAATCCCCTAAGCCCTCTTTGGTGGAGAATACTTGTTCACCATGTCATTTGGAATTCCCAGGTCAGGAGTTTATTGAGGAGAAGGAAAAGAGTCAGCATCACTTTTGTTACTTTGTGTCACTTCCAAACCTTTGACCTCCATCTTCTTATGTACAAGGCCACAATGTTTTTGAAGCTCATTCCATCTAGACTAGTTTATTCTACTAATGTCTATTCGAATTATTTTCCATAATAATTGAGGTCATAGACATCTGTCTTACTGTTTTTTTTTTCTTGAATTCTGTTACCATAATTGTTATGTCTGTCATTAACATTCATCACCAAGTATATCTGACTTACCACTTTCTTTTTGACATGTTAGGATCACATGTGAGACTCCTCTGTTTTGAGAAAAGCATTGTGAGCATAAATGTTCTATGTTACTTTCTAGCCAGATAGTTTAATTGCTGGTTTGAGATGCTCCAGAGTGCTTTTTTCCTTTGGCATGACAAGAAGTAATACTTGTTGATAGTGTTTACTGCTTCAGCCAAGATCCCTAAATAGGTATGAAAAATAGAATGCTTAAGCAGACTAGTGAGGGGCTAGCAGCATAAGTGAAATATACACATTTGTTTTAACCCACTGAGATATGGATGTGTTGGTAATGTAGCATGAATTAGCCTACTCTGCCACTGAGTAACTTATATGTTGTTATAAAATTGAATTAACATATGTGTTATTGGCTAATGGGTGGGCTGGTTGTGGTTGGAAACTGTTATCGTAAAGTGGAAGTATGACAATCCTTATTACACAGTGGCAAAATAGTTAAATTCTCACCACTATAAGACAAAATATATTTTATGAACTTAACAGATCTAGAAAAGAGATCGAAGAACAAAATTCTAGCAGTGTGTTTTGGCTATAGTTGACAAATTACTATAAAAAAGGGATGAGCTCAGAAAATATTTGCATGATTGAAAGCAGAAGGAAGAATAAAAATAATCCAGAAATTCAGAGACTTGTAGGATTGAAAGATGTAGCTGTTTCTTATCACCAACTTATAAAATACAAAACTAAGAAGGCCTTTAAGTGTAAGGGCTGATTAGAATACATCCTTGCTGTAAAATTCAAATGAATGTTATGGCTGCCACAACAGCTGGTAAGACATGTGAAAGAATTTAGGTACCATCCGGCACACTTCTCCCTTAGACAAAATGGCCCAGTGAAAAGAATTTAGAAGTATAATTTCTTAGGTAACAGAGGCAGATTATGTCAAGAAAGAGACATAGAAGAAAGGCATGTTTATCAATGGACTGTGAGTATGAGTATCAGCACCTCAAAAAGAATAACTCTGAGAAATTTGTACTACTAAAAAAATCATGGTCCTGGATATGTGCTCTCCAAGGTGGTAGCTACCAGCCACATGGAGCTATTGAGTGTGACATGTGGCTAATGTGATGAAAGAAATGAATTTTTAAAATTTTATTTTGATTAATTTAAATTAAAATCCTGAAGCATGTTAAAATTTTTTGCTAAACACAATTTTATTTTTTGGAAAGCCTGTTTCCACTGAAAATGTAGCATCGTAATTGAGATATCTGTACATGTAAAATATACCCTGCACTTTCAGACTTAGTAAAAAAAAAAAAGTAAAATATCTCATTCATGATCATTTTATATTGACTGTAAAATATAACATTTTACACATTTGGGTTAAATAACATAGATTAGGAAAATGAATTTTACCTGCTTATTTCTTAAAAAATTTTTAATGGAATATTTTTAAATGGCTTAAGTGGTCTGCATTATGTTTTAGCAGATTGTACTGACTGGACTGAAAAACAGTTGTGACAATTTGGGACTTTAAATCATCCTCGCACTCCTATACTTGTGCAGGCTTGAAACAAGATGAGACAACCAGATGCCCAACCTCCAGGAAGCCATATTATCTACTTTTCCTGTTTAAATATGGCAAAGTAAAAGAATGGGGGAAAAAAAAGAGTCTTCTCCAGAGAGCAGCTTGAGAGCCATGAAAGCAATGGACCATGGAGCTCCTCTCAAGAGGGGATAATCCTCATCCCCAAGGAGTGGGCACTCATAATTTCTGCCTAAGGAGATAAATACAGAACATTTGTTGGTTGCTGTATCTTCCATTACTCTCCTCTCTCAGTGTGTATTACTGATATTCCCTCCCTGCTCTCTCCCCATATATCAGATGGATGCAGTCAGAATACTTGTTATTTTGGTGTACAGAGCAAAATAAGCTATATTCAGACTCAAGTTAGAGACTGCTGAGCATAACCCCTGAGACAGAAACAATCATACATCATAAAACAATCCGGGGCTTTGAGCTTGATGCCCTGACCAGAGAGAACCACCTTTTCTCACTTGGAAAGTATCTGCTTATTTTCTAACTACAGGAAAGAAAGTTAGCTGAATATGTGGGGCACTGTAGTAGCCATTAAAGCTGTTCACCAAATATTTCCAGCTTTCTTTTTTCTTTGAAGAATTGTGCTGTTGGATCTCTTATGTGGGGTGGGACCATTTGAAAACCTGTGATTTATAAACTGAAGAGATTGTGTCACTTCTGGGCTGAAACAATCCTCTCTTATCCAGTAACCAACAATTATGTTGTTGACTCCTGCTTCATTAGCCTGTGTACCTGTGTGGACATATGAATGGAGCTTCTCTGCTGAACCGTAATAGACACAAACCATGGGCAAGAAATAAGCTTCGTTATTTTATGTCACTGAGATACAGGGGCTGTTGGCGACCTTGGCTTATCCTAGGCTATCCTGACAGACATACTTGACATCTAATTAGATAACCCATTCAACAAACTGGTCTTCATTCAGAAAACCATTCTCATGACTCTACACTGCTCCGTTTTATAAACCATATTTGTTCTACTTCTGAAATCTTAAAATTCATCTATCCTTTTGCTAACCATTTTTTATTTATTTTTGTAGAATCCCATGCTAAAAGTACATGTGTCCTTTGATTGTGATGAGATATTTAGTCTTTTAATACATCCTTTTCTCTGAGATTCATAGCTTTGGTCTGTCACCTAAACATAGGAGTTTAGGACTTCCTAAGCATAGGAATTTTGGCCTTTGTAAAACTCTATTTATATTGTTCACATTTGTCTGTCTTTTTTTTTCCCTGAATGACAAATTGAACTTTACTTAAGCCCTGTCATTCTGGAAATCAGTGACATTCAAAAAACTCTCCCCACCTATTTGTATTCCAGAAATGGCTTAAAGCAAGGAACTACCCTTCTCGATGTTACTTAAGTAAAACTCAAGGATGATCCCATTGTTTACGTATGAGATAGCCAAACACAGACCCCCCCAACCCCCACCGCAAATTACCATTCTTTGCCTCATAAATGATTAATTGTACTATTTGGGCACACTGAACGATCTGGACAAAATACCTGCTACCTTGACTCAACCAAATTTAATAAAGCTTCTCTCCTTCCTCCAGCTTCCTGAACTTTGACACCCCTCAGCCCTTAGCCTGAGCTCATATTCAATTCCTCCTTAATAGCCCCTCCAGAGAATGGACTGACTTCAAGAAAACACATTCCCTGGTCAACTGTCTAATCATGCGACCCTTCCATTCCACTTCCCCTAACCCACTTCCTCTAACCTTGTTCACTCCTCCCTATTTAAAAAACAAAACAGAACAACAACGAAAAAACCTTTTTGCCTTACCTTTGACATCCTCTCAGATCTCTTGGCCCTTGAATTGTTCCTATTACAACTATACTTCCCCGCTTTGTGAAATAATCTCTTTGAATAAAGTCTTTCCTTATCTATGTTGAGATTTGTTTTTCAGTTAACAATTTTATTATTGCTATTATTATTTATTATTATGTAATACAATTTAACAATTGTATTACATTTTTTGACAAACAGAATTTCCACATTCTCCATTGTGTTGTTTCATGTTTCAAGGTAATTTAATCATTATTACTAAAAATAGAATAAAGATAATTTTAATGAAAAATTTAAATTCTTACTCTTTGTATGCTATATCCCTACAGAGATTACCTGATATTAACCCTGTCACCTCGGCAGCTGCATTATTTTGGGTAGTGTGTTTTGTAATTCCATGATCCAGCTTTATTTTTCTTACCTTTCCTCATTTTCACACAGTCTTATAATCACACTTTTCTGTAGAATTTCTATGTTTATTTCCTCTGCTAGAAATATCACCCACGTGCTTGTGATTCCCCCCCCCCCTTTTTTTTTTTTTTCTAATTAAGCTCTCAGTTTGGAAGTCAGTTTATTTGGGAAAGCTTCCTCAAACCCCCCATCCTGTTTGCAGTCCCCTCCTATGTGCCGCTTCCTTCCCAAAGCCTTCTACCCTCATTCGTCTTGCTTCATTATCAAATGACTCTCCCATCAAGGCATCATAATCCTGAATTGTAAATATCCCTTTTAATTTCTAGGTAAAATAATCATTTCTTTCAGGAAGGGGAAAAAAACACTAAAAGAGAATGCTGACAATAGTGCAATTTGCAAAGCTAGGGTTATTCAATCTGGATTGCTATCATATAAGAAATATGGTAAAAATGTCCAGAATGGTTTGGCATTATCAGTCTGGTCAACTCCACTGTGCCCGTATAATACAAGTTTAAGATAAGCCCTGTTTCCTATGGATATATTCCTAATCTCCTGGAGACAATACAATTGCTTCCAATAACAATTTACACAGGCAGCAAAGTACAAATCTATATAAAGGAGAAAAAGCTCCTGAAGGCAATCACAGTTGAAAGATGTTACCTATTATCAGGCACACAATAAAGAAATCTTTTTATATTATCATGCACAGCAGTTAGCACCCTATTGAACATACCTAAATGGGATTTTGATTTTAACTTTGAACAGAGAAGACCCATTGAAATATTTGATTCAAACAAGGGATCTCTTAACCGTAAAGGTGAATCCAAGCAATACAGAAAAATTTCAGTGCTTTTCTACCAACCTCTCTTTTTAAAATGAATTTTTTTTCCTTCTAGCAAACTTCTAGAGGTTGACAGGCTTCAAATCTTGGTCCTAGGCTATTTTCACCATTCTATCTGTTCTAGCTCCTAGTTCAATACCATGCTTTCGTAAATATTCAGACTCTTAAGTTAAAAAAGTACCTGACATCTTCATTTAAGTGCCTAATACAAGGCTAAATATGAAAGTGTCAAAGTAAAAATTGAAAATTAAGATCTTCAACTTCTTTTCTACCAGTCATTTGCATAAAGATAAATAGCACCAAATAGACCAGTTGCACAAGCCAAAATCTTTCAGAAGCAGATCTAAAAATTTGGATTCGAAGCTTTTAAGTCTAGGGACTGGGCTCCTCAAGAAATATAAAATTATGAATACACATTTTAGTTTAAAACGGTATTTGCAGTGAGAAAGTAATCACAACAAATTATAAATTTAAAGAAGTTGACAAACACCACAAGCATTCCAAAATGCCAGATGCCATTAGTGCAAGATATATAAGATACAGAAGACATATTCTAATATTTTTGGCTCTACAGAAAAGACAACTTTGTGCTCAGTCATAAACAGTCTTTATAGTACTGAGAGATTAAAAATACAAATGAATAATAGCCAGACTATACATATAAAATAGAACTCTAATCTATAATTTGTAGCAACTTGACCAGGAAGCCAAACTACTGTCTACCGTAACCAGTCCAAGGAGTCAGACCCACTATCTCTAGCAACAGTTCAGGAACAAAACAAGAACCCCTGTATCAGTCAGCCCCAAATGGCTAGGATCTGATTAATAACTGAGAGATAATTTTTGTCCATTTTTCCAATTTAGAACCAACCAAGGAAACCCAAGCATGCATCCCTAACCATTCATGTAGAATGAATGTCCTGCTTCTGTTTAGCCTGCCTACAGCTTCTCCGTGCAAACAGACCACAGTCGGGGCATCACTAAGGCCTTTCCTTTTCTTCCCACTCGTTTGTTTGCTTAAAATCTTCCCTCTTTTCTGTCTGTCTTTGAGCCTGACAAACACAATTGATAATGGCTTATTCCCTTGCTGTAGTAAGGTCTCAATAAAAGTCCATGCTTGTTCTGGGGGCTGGGTTTATTTCCATAGTATCACTAGCAGTTTTTTCCCTAAAACAAAAACTAAAACTAGGATTTCTAAATAATTTAATTTCATGTGATTCTAGTTAAAGAAAAAGGAAAATAATGTACACTGAATCTTAAATCCCGTCATTGCAATTCCAAGTTTATTCCTGGCAGGTTTGGCTATTCGTCATTAAGAACTATATCTTCTGATTTTACATCTTCAGATTTTTCTGATGATTGAAATTATTTTCCACTGACTGCCTTCTGTCACTGCTCATCTCAAAATATGCTTCTCCCTTACAAGTTCAAGTCTCTAAGTACCTTCGTGGCACAATGGCAGATGGAATATTCCTAGAAATATTTTCTACCTGAGGACAGCCAGTGGTAAATATGCATGTAAGTAACATTAGACTATGTCCAAACTAAATACATCTCTACTCAATTTTGCCCAGGCTGCTGGCTGGATTCCTTCTACACACACACACACACACACACAACTCTGATGATTTCAACACTGCCAAAAATAAAAGGAGATCTGATGGAGGGAAAAAAAAATACAGAGTGGAAAGTAACAGTGCATCTCCTACTCAATTTTGTCCAGGCTGCAGGCTGGATTCCTTCTAAACATATACAACTCTGGTGATTTCAATACTGCCAAAAATAAGAGGAGATCTGGTGGAGGGAAAAAAAAATACAGAGTGGAAAGTAACAGTGGATTTAACCAATTACTGGTAAAATATTTTATTTTTTCAATTTTTACATAAACTTATAGACACGAGCTAGAATTCTTCCCAAAACCTTGGAACATGCATATTAAGGGATGGGCCTAGAGGCCAAACTTTATTACTTTTGGAGTCAATATATCTCTGACCAACAGTCATCTTAAATTTTGCTTTTCTTTCCTACACCCATCAAGCCCTTCAGTTAAAGAGGATCCATGTACATATAAAAAAATGAAAAATAAAGATTAATGTACCTATGGGCAGAAAACTGGAGATATTCTGCTGGGAATATTAGAAAAAGCAAAACTTGAGGCAGCGCAGTTCCCTGGAATGGACTGGGAAATAGAAGCGAGAGAATGCTGCAGAAGATTTTGCCCCTGAGCTCTGAAGGTTAGTCTAATTACCTTCTAGGTTCAAATGTTGTTTTCTCTTTGTGGTGCTCTTCCAGCCTTTTAGCACTGAGTGTTAAATAAAGTTTTGTAATTAATATGTAACTTGGGCTTTGGAGAACTAAGGAATGGCTTTCCATCCTCCCTTGAGACAGGTCCATGCAAGACATTGTGGTTTTTCTTGACTCGCTTGTATGAATCATTAGGGTCACTGTCTTCACCTCTCCATGAAGTAGTTAGAGCCAATGCAAGAGCTGATCTGTTGTGTTGAGACCAAAAAGAACACAGGAGACAGAAAAGAACCAGAAACAGACAGGGGAGACACAGGGAGAACAAAGCAAGAGAGGTGAGATAATCTCTTTGCTTATGTAATAATCTACAGAGTTTTCAGGGGAAAGAGGAATCAAAAACCAAGAAAACATGCCTATTCATAAATATATAAATAGTTGAGCTTATTATTAACAAAATAAATCCAAGAGCATTTGTGCAGGTAGCTCACATGTGACTCTGAAGCTATAGCTGATTTTCAGTATTTTAATCTAGAATTAAGTATAGTATTATTATATACTCTTAGTAAACCATCAACAGCTATTCGATTTGCATCAGTAGGTACGTTAACCTTACTTTGCTGTTCATTTTTATGTAATTCTTTATCAGTACCTCCTGTGGTTGCCCCTGACAGTGCATCCACTTGTCAGTACATATGAGTAGTTGCATTATTTAATATTTCTTATGAAATGGTAGGTTAAGATCAGTTTCTTACAAGTTACTGTATTCTAAGACAGTGACCAGTAGCACTTAGAAACTTATTTAAAATGCAAATTTGAGGATCCCTCCTTAGACCTACCAATTAGAATCCAGCAATGGCAGATTTACTAGGTCTTCAGGTGACACTTTTATGCTCAATAGTGTGAGAGCCTTTTGTGGACAATAACTATTTAGCCAGAGGCATTCAACTAATACTTCTATTACTGCATCATTTTCAATTAATGTTACACTGCAGCTGACATGATTTTTCCAACATGATTATCAAATCATACCACTAACCTAAGGACTCTTAGCATAAAGAACCCTGTATAATCATCAGAGCTGGTACACTCCATTGCTATTATTGCAATAATGCATGGAAACGGAAATAGGTTTTGGAAATAAAAAGTTAAATTATCCTTTTTTTGTAGTCAATTGGAAAACCCTTATATTTAATAGAAGAGTTTGCATATTATAACTTGGTTTAAATTTGATATTAGAATACAAATATATTTTTATGATAACAACACATACATACTTTAAATTTTTTCAAAACAAGAACATTCTACTCTTGGACCCTGAATAGACTTGAATATCAAGTTTTGTGGCCTTATGAGCCTAGGGTAAAAATAAGGCCAAGTCCAGGGTATACCTAAGTGTAATGGAGAAACCTCCGATCATGTAGCAGAGAGCACATAGGATGCTTTATGGAAAAGAGAAACAAGCACTTTCTGAGAAGTCTTATTGTACCTCTTATACAAGTTTGCAGCCTTAATTTATATTATCATTACACATGTGAAGAGTTTACTGTAAAGTAGTTACAGAAAACAGTTCTTCCAAATTTCTTAAAAAACTATTATCCCAGGTCTCAAAAATTTAAATAGATACAGTATTAAGAAAAATGAATAGAAAAACATTTTTTAAAAACCACTAAGTAAGGAACCAAAGTACAACAGGCAAGAATCAGCAGGAACATAGGAAGCAGAATCATAACTCAAAATAACTAAAATATATTAATTATTAAAGTATCAAACTCCATTGTATATCAAGAGATAAAAGAATATAATAATATATAATTTAAAAGCAAACAAATTTACAAAAAATAAGTACCATTTCTAAAAATTAAAAATATAAAAATAAAACAATTACTATTTAATTTCAAGTTAGACACAATCAGAAAGAAGAGAGGAACTTAGATGATAGAACTAAAAAATAATAGAATGTAGCAGAGAGAGGCAAGGAGTTGGAAAACATAGAATCTATAACAGACAAAATACAGTTTGATAAAAGGAAAAACTATTCGCCCCTGGCAGAATCTCATATTGGTTGAAAAATCTGAGATACAGAAAGAAATGAAGACCAAAGAAGGTTACAAATAGAAAGCTAAATATCTCAAACATTCATTTTATAAAATAATAAAAATGTTTCATGAAATGTAGTAAAAGTCAGATGTTAGGTTAACTAGCTAGTTTATGGTAATTATTTCATGATGTATACATATATCAAACCATCAGATTGCAAGTACATAAATTACTTTAATTTGTCAATTATACCTAAATATAGCAGAAAGAAAATTTAAATATTTGAAAAGAATAGCATCTAATTTTTAAAAGATCTTGTTTTTTGTTAAAATATTATTAGATCCTTGTATTAAAAGACAACACATAAATTCACCATGATTTTATGGTGATAAAAAGACAAGTATGAATACCAATATTTTCAGGACCAAAAATTGGTAAGTAAGATTTTAAAATAATGTAATAGAAAACATAACAAGTGGGGCAAATAGGAAATACAGGATAGCACTTTATGGTTAAATCCAAATTTGTGTCATTATGATAGACATAAATGGGATGTTACAGTTAAAAACAGAATTTTTCAATGGATAAAATCAAAACAAGCAAACAGAAATAGCTTTATACTATTAAGAAACACATGTAGAATTTGAGGTTTCTGAAAGTGTGAAAGGAAAATCACAGAAAAAATATGCTATACAAATATTAACTCTAAAAAGGTTAAGGCAACATAATTCCTATAGGTGAGAATTAGTACGTAAGAAAAAGGCAAAAGCTTTTACTAACATAAAGCTAAGACAATTCCAATCTTGTATGAACTAATAATACAGATTGACATATATAAAGGAAAATTAACAGAAATACAGGCATATTTAGACAAAACCACAATTCTTGTGAAAAATTTAAGCATACTGTTAAGGTTATTGTTTAAGCAGATTAAAAAAAACAATAGGGGTATACATAATTTAAGTAACAGAAATAACAAGCTCGACCTAACCTACACATGTAACTTGCACACTGAACAGCTGCAGAAGACACTGTTTTCATAAACAGAGCATTCTGAAATATTGACAATATACTGGATCAAAAGAGACAAAATTACAGCTACAAAGGAAGAATAAGTTCTAGTGTTGTATGCCACTGCAGGATGACTATAGTTAAAAACATATTTTATAGTGTCAAATAGCTTTAGAAGGAGGATATTGAATATTCATTCCCAACATAAAAAAGATAAATATTTGAGAAGATGGATATGCTAATTACTCTGATCTAATCACTATATATGTCTTAAAACATTGCTACATAACCCATGAATGTATACAATTAGTATTTGTCCATTTTAATAAATTAAGTCAAATTAAATTTTAAAAAACAAGCAACCTCAATCAATGTCAAGGGATTGAAATCATAAAGATGTTATTTTCAACTACAATATGATTAAGTATAATATTAGTCCCACTCACACTCCTACCCACAATGAATACACACAATGTTTAGAGATTAGGATCCATCTTGAGAAATTCATTTAAACATGCTCTTTTCTCATTTCGATTTAAAATATATGCACAAGTCAAATAGAAATAAAAATACAGAATCTATGTTACTTATTTCTATCATACTTGCTCTTATTTTCTTTGTCTTTATAACATATTTTCCACTTAAACTACCTTGCTCACTCAAAGTATGTATTTATTATACAAACTTGTCTCATTTTACCTTTAAATTAATTTTAATTAATTAAAATATTACTTTATTATTCAATTTTAAAAATTGAAGCTTTGCCAACTAAACACAAACTATTTTATTTTTGAAGAGATTTCTATGAAAGTTTTTCAGGACATACAATCAGCAATTTTCTGAGTTGAAAATGTCACAGTCTTTTTATACTTTACTTCCCCTTTTGTAAAAACAAAATTTTTCTTGAACGTACATTTTTTTAAAGTAACATTATTTCTTTTTTTTTTTTCCTCTTAAGCTTCAGCCATATTCCATTAATTCTCATTGAGGCTAGGTTTTAGCCAGGATCATATTAAATTATTGATTTTAGATGTTATCTTATTATCTTGCCAGATGGCGTGAGAGGGGGAAATCTCATCTTGGGATCTTAAGAAATGAAATAACCTATTTTCCAGAAATAGAAGGTTGTTGCATGAGGATGCTCTTTATAGATGTTTAATTTCCAGTGATGTGAAAGCATGAGAAACAAAATGCAGTTTAACCGTACTGAAAATAAAATGTTATAAACATATCCCTGTGAAAAGTTACATGATGTGGTTTAAGTGACATCATTGCAACTCATTATAGCATTAGGAGCTTAAAAACACAGGTAATATTATTTTACCATGGGAAAAACAAAATCAACTGAACTACCAGTTTAAAATGGCATTTGGGCTGGGCTCAGTGGTTCATGCCTATAATCCCAGCACTATGAGAGGCTAAGACAGGCAGATCACTTAAGGTCAGGAGTTCGAGACCAGCCTGGCCAACATGATGAAACCCCGTCTCTACTAAAAATACAAAAAAAAAAAAAAAAAGTCAGGTGTGGTGGTGCATGCCTGTAGTCCCAGCTACTTGGGCAGCTGAGACACAAGAATTGCTTGAACCTGGGAGGCAGAGGTAGCAGTAAGCTGAGATCCCACCACTGCACTCCAGCCTGGGCGACCAAGCAAGACTGTCTCAAAAAATAAATAAATAAAATAAAATGGCATTTGGCTTGCAGCTCCTTCTGTGATATATATTTATTAAGCTTTTCCCTAAGTATACCAAAACAGACACTAATATGATCCAGACTAGGATTGGTGATATGTTAGAATTTTCAAAGAATTTTCATTTACTATAAGGAAGGAGTTGGCCACACACACAAAGCAGAAACAAACTAATCTGTTGGCAGAAGAAGGATTAAAAAAGAGCATTTCTGTTTTGTGTATTTGCGATCACAGATTAACGTACAAGGAGTAACACTAACTGAAAATTAAACTTCTTCTGTTAAGGGAGTACAAAGCTACTTATCTCCATCGTTCCAGTATTTTAAGATCCTGAATGGTAAAGGTCAGGAAGAAGGAATCACACATAATGGGTTCTCAAGTTCTTTGAATATTTTGTCCCAAAGTAAAATGATAAGGGCTGTTAGCAAAATATGTTTGGAATCATCTTTATTATTAGTTCAAATTATCAGAGAACAAGGATATACACTCTGTAAAGTAGAAACACTCTAATAGTTTGCAGTCACAAATGAAGTGCCTATCAGGTGCCAGACCACCAACTCATTGAATTAACATTCACTCCTCACAACAAATTTAGGAGTTTGATAATACTGTTATCATCAATTTATAGAAGAGGAAGCTCACTTAGAGGTGAGCGACTTGCCCATATTCTCACAACTCATATTCATTATTGTTGAATACTGATAATTAAAGGTTTGTGTGTACATGAAAATGTTCTCACACAGTAGATTTGATGTAGAAATAGAGCCAGCATTTAAGTAGATGAAGCCTAGCACCACAATGAAACTGAATAGACTAGCTGTTGTCAAAAATGAGTCTGTATAGAAAAATAAATATGTACAAAGGGAAAGAAAACTTTAATTCCAAACAATCCAAAGTTCTGTATCCTTCTGCAAATGTATAAACCAGAATAATTCAAATTTCTTTGCAGAATTATAAATAATAAGAAAGGCCAGGGGCTGTCGCTCACACCTGTAATTCCAGCACTTTGGGAGGCCAAGGCAGGTGGATCACCTGTGGTCAGGAGTTTGAGACTAGCCTGGCCAGCATGGTGAAACCCCACCTCTACTAAAAATACAAAAATCAGCTAGGTGTGGTGGCACGCGCCTGTAATCCCAGCTACTTGGGGAGGCTAAGACAGGAGAATTGCTTGAACCTGGGAGGCAGAGGTTGCAGTGAGCCAAGATTGTGCCACTGTACTCCAGCCTGGGCAACAAGAGCAAAACTCCTTCTCAAAAATAAATAAACAAATAAATAAAAAGAAATCTAACATGACTGATTCCATCTTGCTTCTAACCTCACAGGTTAAATTGTTTTTTGTTTGTTTGGTTTGTTGGTTGGTTTTTGTTTTGCCCATTCTAGTCTGGAAGCCAAGATAACTATGAGGGAAATTTAGTTTATAGGTAGACTTTGAGGCAAGGTAAGATGCCCTCCCTATCCGGCCTAGTTTGGAGATTGAAGTTGCATTCATGAGACAAGGTTAGAATTACGCTAAGGGCTTGAACTTTGGTACAAAGAATAAGCACAATTAAACATGAGCTGCCATTGCTTAGTGTGTTTTCCTATAAGTCAGTTGCTGCCACACAGTTACACAACCTGAGGTTGCAAGATATATAACTTCCCCAACTACTCCTGTAGATAACATCACTATTGTGAAGCTTAAAGAATTGATCTTTGAGATACTTTTCAGATTTAGCATTTCGATAGACGAAGAGATGTCACTTAGTCCTAAGAACCACCTTCCTCCTGGAAACTAAGCTGCAGGAAGACAGTTTTTGATGCCCCTGTGATTTCATCTCCAGCCAATCAATTGTTCCAGTTCCCCAGCCCCCTGCCCACCAAAGTGCCCTTAAAAATTCCTAGCCTCTGAATTCTTGGAGAGAGAAATTTGAGAAATTTCTCCTGTTCTCTTTTCTTAGCCAGCCCTGTGTTTATTAAACTCATTCTTTACCACCACACCTGCTGTTCTCATTGGTTTTGTGGGGAGCAGCAGGCAGGAAGAACCCATTGGGCTACGAAAACAACACTTAAAAAATTGGCAGCACCCATTTTTTGGTTCAAGAAGGCAGCTTCTTCAAAACAATACAAAAAATTATGTTAAAAAAATCAAAAGCTTTAATAAACAGACACACAGTTTTACTAAAAATGCTCTAAATTAGTAACAATTGAAAATGTATTATTGTATTAAATTATGAATTTTAAGATAATTTCCAATATGCCATTGCAATAATAGCATTTTTAATTTTTGCTACAGTTTAATATTATTCATAATACTGATATTTTGGTATGTTTCTCTCTGACATATTAAATACCACACATTTTATTTAAAATAAATCATGTTAATTGTTTCTAAGTTGATAAATGTTGATATTCTATTTTTAATAATTATTTCAAAAGATTATTATTGAAAAATAAAATATTTAAAATTGTAAAAATATCAAAAGAAGAGTGGATATCGATGGTTCACCTTTAATTTTGTTTAATTATGTATTAAAAATACTTATAGAATGCATTTATCACTTTTTAAATTAAAAAGTAGAAAAGGTCAACAAATGTACCAGAAAGATTAATTGAACTGGGAAGGTAGAGTATTTTTTTTTTTTCTTAATCTTGGCAATCTCGGGTTTAATGGTTATTTGGAAGCAAAGCTCAGACTGCAGTGGGTGGAGGAGTGATGGACTGATAGGCAGTTGAGGAATGAGAGCTGACAAGTGGAGGGATCCCTCAAGAAGATATGTTAGATGTGAAGAAGGGGAGAATCCAGGTAGCTCGATATAAATTTCCTAATAGATGAGATATTGGGCTTCTATAATTTGATCTATTTATTCTTATAGATTGTGAACATGAAGAAAAATAACTTCATTTTAGAAACACGGTTTCCAAAGATAAGGAGCTTGTATGTATTTATGGATGTGTATGTATTTGTGTATTTGTCACAGACAGCATTTTTTTCAGAAGGAAGAAACTTTTCCTTTTGCTATGTCTAAGAAATGTGCTATTGTGGAAAAATAAGAATCAATGTGTTTTACTTAATATTTGTCACTCTATTTCCATATATCGGATGTTTGGAGAAAAAAAAAAACTTTTTCTCTACCAACTTAGCTTCAGCCATTGGAAGCTCATGAAATACCTGACAAAAGATAAACAGAAGAAAAGATAAAGTTTATTCATATATGGGAGGGTGCAGAAAGAAATGGCTCCTGATAGAATTAGAATTAGGGGTTTATATATGGTTTTAAAAAGAAAGGTTAGGAATTCAACAGAGAGCAGGAAATTAACAAGAAACAAGTGGAGAAAATAAGTGGACGTTATGGAATGTTTTGTTTATATGATTTCTCATCCAGGTCCGAGTGGTCTATTTCCTCTCTGGCTGTGAACCTCCCAGACGGGGAATTTATGGTGGCTGTATTTTCTGGAAGCTTTGTTTAAATGAACAAAAGAAGTTCAGATAAGGGTTTCTCTCCACCTCTCCAGTTCATGTTGGTTCACATATTTTCAGTTTAAAATAATGCCATATCTTGCAGCAAACCACTATGGCACATGTAGGCCTATGTAACAAACCTGCACATTCTGCACATGTATCCCAGATCTTACAGTAAAATAAAATAACACCATATCTATGGGTCCAAATGAATCCCATCACTGAGATGCTCAATTGTTTTTATACTTCAGATTTGTTCCTTTTTAATTTTTTTGCTAATGCAATATAATAAATATAAAATCATTCGTTTATAAAAAATAAGTCTTTAATGGTTTCTTATTTTATTTATAATAAACTCCATTCTCTTTTCTATCTATTTTAGCAGAATATAGCCAATATTTAATGGCCTTGATTTTTACTTCTACCCTTTTCAAACTGTATGTTCTAGTTACAAAAAGCAATTAGTGGTAACATGCCATTCATGTATTAACCTGTTATTTTAAATTATACTTTCTGTTAGTATTCATCTTCCTCTCAAATCCTTCTCAAGGAACACCTTATATGTGACAATCTGCAAGAAAAAAAACTACTGTTTTCAATGGTTATTTGATTAAAATATTTTTCAGCTGTGTTCAAATTAAGGCGTGGCTTATATTTGCATTCATGTTTGTGTTTATAAGAAAGGCTATATAATCAGTGTACAAATATTAAAATCCTGGTTCCAGTTTAATAGTGTAAATTTTGGTAAGTAATTTTTCTTTTTTTTTTTTTGAGACAGAGTCTAGCTCTGTCACCCAGGCTTGAGTGCAGTGGCCCAATCTTGGCTCACTGCAGCTGTCACCTCCCTGCTTCAAGCAATTCTCCCTGCCTCAGCCTCCCAAGAAGCTAGGATTACAGGCACCCACCACTATTACACCTGGCTAATTTTTGTGTTTTTAATAGAGACGGGGTTTCGCCATGTTGGCCAGGCTGGTCTCGAACTCCTGACCTCAAGTGATCCACCCACCTCAGCCTCCCAAAGTACTGGGATTACAGGCATGAACCACTGCACTGGCCAATTTTGATAACTAATTTTATCTATAGTTGCTATGATTTCCTTATCTGTAAAATGATTCACAGAGTTGTTATGAGTATTAAATAAAATAATTGATATAAAACTTTTTAAATAGGGCTTGGCAATGGTAAACATTTAATAAAAATTAGAAATTTTAATTATATAATTTAAATTATTAGCTCTTAAGGACTAACTAAATACCTCATTTTAGTTTTTTTATTAATCTTCTAGCATATAAAGTCATATAAAGTAACCAGAATTTTTATATAAATCATAATCTAATAAACAGTTTATTGATACAAGAAATTTGCCAAATTACTAACTTTGAGGAAGTATTGTAATTAGTGCACATTTTTGAAAATCATAAGAATGTATAGAATTATATGTTCAAATTTTTATACATTTAGAATTAACAGTTTATAATTCCGTGACTTTTTAAAAAGTTATCTCAAAATTACTATAGAGATAATAAAAAAATCAATACCCCAAAGTTTTAAAATACGAACATGCTATAGTTGAAAGTGAAGAAATATATTCAAATGTAATTACATTTAGATTCTGCTTATTAACATAACCCCATGATTTACAGCAGCACTGTAAGAAATGTGTGATAATGTTGATTGAGGGAAATCTTAAAGGTACGTTTTTCCTGTGGATAAAGTGTAAATTTTCAAATCTAATTTATACTTTAAAAATATTCTCAATCATACAAATATAGTTAAACAATCTTTAAAAAGAGAAACAAAGGGCCAGGCACAGTGGCTTACGCCTGTAATCTCAGCACTTTGGGAGGCTAAGGCAGGCAGATCACCTGAGGTCAGGAGTTCGAGACCAACCTGGCCAACATGGTGAAACACCATCTCTACAAAAACACAAAAATTAGCTGGGAGTGGTGGTGAGCACCTGTAATCCCAGCTACTCAGGAGGCTGAAGCAGGAGAATCACTTAAACCTGGGAGACAGAGGTTGCAGTGAGCCAAGATCACACGATTGCACTCCAGCCTGGGTGACAGAGACTCTGTCTCAAAAAAGAAAAAAAAAAAAAAAAAAGAAAGAAAAGAAGAAAAGAAAACAAAGGCAATACAATGAATACAATGGAACAAATGGTAATGGTGCTGGAAAAACTGGACCTCCACATGAAAAAAAGAAATGAATGTAGACACAGACCTTAAACCCTTTACAAAAATTAATTCAAAATGGATCATAGACCTAAATATAAAATGCAAAACTACAAAACTCCTAAAAGATAGCCTAGGAGAAAACTTATGTGACTTTGGGTATGGTGATGACTTTTTACATACAAAACCAAAGGCAAGTTTTATGAAAGTAATACTTAAACTGGAGTTTCTTAAAATTCAAAACTGAGGCTTGTGAAACACAATGTCAATAAAATAAAAAGACAAGCCACAGATTAGGAGAAAGTATTTGAAAAAACACATTTGATAAAAGATTGCTAACCAAAATATATAAAAAGCTCTTAAAACTCAACAAAAGAAAACAAGCAACCTCATTAAAAAATGGGCCAAAGATCCTAATAGATACATCACCAAAGATATGCAGATGCTAAATAATGACAAATGTCATCGCATATGTCATCAGAGAACTGTAAATTAAAATAATAATAAGTACACACATATTAAAATGACCAAAATTCAGAACATTGACAAATTAAATGCTGGTGAGAATGTGGCATAGCAAGAAGTCTCATTCATTGCTGGTGGGAATAGAAAATGGTGC